>NW_026622799.1:0-78387 GCF_023065955.2 Ursus arctos
AGGGCCCTCCAAGCCCCCAGCGACTTTCGAAGGACCCCCGCGCCAAAACGCCTGAGCCCACGCTCCCGCTCGCCAGCGGCCTCACCTCCGCCCGCCTCTCCGCTTGCCGCAGAGCTGGCGGATCGGGCTTCCGGCCTCCTGGGGGCTAAATCTAACCCTAGCTCCATCCCTCGAGGGGCCCCTCCCAAGGGGCCTGGTGCCGCAACGCCAGGGATTCGGGACCCACAAGCCCCAGCGCCAGACTCACCTTCCCGCCCCGCTGCCACCCGGGCCTCTAGGGGCACCGCCGGTCATCCAGGGCGGGAGAACGGGCAGGGTGCTCCGAGCCCCTGGTGACCTTCAAAGGCCCCCGCACCAAAACGCTTGGGCCCACGCTCCTGCTCTTCAGCGCCCTCACCTCGGCCTGCCCCTCCGCTCGCCACACAGCTGGCAGATCGGGCCTGCCGGCCTCCTGGGGGCTAACCCTAACCCTAGCTCCACCTCGGAGGGGCTCATCCCAAGGTGCCTGGAGCGGCAATGCCGGGCATTGGAGACCCACGAGCCACAGTGCTGGACTCACCGTGCTGCCCCGCCGCCACACAGGCCGCTAGTGGCACCACCGGTCATTCAGGGCGGGAGAACGGGAAGGGCCCTTGGAGCCCCCGGCCTCTTTCGAAGGCCCCCCGCGCCAGAATGCTTGCGCCCACTCTCCCGGTAGCCAGTGCCCTCACCTCGGCCCGCCCCTCCGCTCGCCGCACAGCCGGCGGATAGGGCCCGCCAGCCTCCTGGGGGCTAACCCTATCCCTACGTCGGCCCCCGAGAGGCCCCTCCCAACGGGCCTGGCACCGCAACACCGGGCTTGGGGACCGCTAGCCCCAGCATCCGACTCACCATGCTCCCCCGCCGGCAACTGACCCACTAGGGGCACCGCCGGACATTCAGTGCGGGAGAACGGGCAGGGCTTCTTGAGCCCCGGCGACCTTCGAAGGCCCCCCGCGCCAAAACTCATGGGCCTACGCTACCGCTCGCCAGCGCCCTCACCTCGGCCCTCCCCTCTGCTCACCGCACAGCCGGTGGATTGGGCCTGCGGCCTCCTGGGGGCTAACCATAACCCTAGGTCAGCCTCCGAGGGGCCCCTGCGAAGGGGCCTGGTGCCGCAACACCGGGAATTGGGAACTCCCCAACCCCAGCGACGGACTCACCCTGTCACCCTGCCGCCACCCGGGCCCCAGGGGCGCTGCAGGTCATTCAGGGCGGGAAAACGGGCAGGGTCCTCCGATCCCCCGGCGACCTTCGAAGGCTTCCCGCGCCAAAACGCTTCGGCCTAGCTCCCGCTCGCCCGCGCCCTCCCCTCGGCCCTCCCCTCACTCGCCGCACAGCTGGCACGTCGGGCCTGCCGGCCTCCTGGGGGCTAACTGTAACCTTAGGTCGGCCCCCGAGGGGCCACTACCAAGGGTCTGCCCCCGCAACGCCGGGGATTGGGGACCCCCAAGCCCCAGTGCCGGGCTCACCCTGCCGCCCCGCCCCTCCGGGCCGCTAGTAGCGCCGCTGGTCATTCAGGGCAGGAGACCGGGTTGGGCCCTCTGAACCCCCGATGACCTTCGAAGGCCCCCCGTGCCAAAACGCTTGGGTCCACATTCTTGCTCTCAAGCGCCCTCACCTGGGTCCACCCCTCCGCTCGCCTCACAGCCGGCGGATCGGGCCTGCTGGCCCCCTGGGGGCTAACAATAACCCTTGGTCGGCCCCCTAGAGCCCTTCCAAAGGGGTCTGGCGCCCCAACGCCGAGGACTGGGGACCCCCAAGCCCCAGCGCCCAAGTCACCCTAACACCCCTCCTCCACCCGGGCCGCTAGGGGAGCCGCCGGTCATTCAGGGCAGAAGAACGTACAGGGCCCTCCAAGCCCCCAGCGACTTTCGAAGGACCCCCGCGCCAAAACGCCTGAGCCCACGCTCCCGCTCGCCAGCGGCCTCACCTCCGCCCGCCTCTCCGCTTGCCGCAGAGCTGGCGGATCGGGCTTCCGGCCTCCTGGGGGCTAAATCTAACCCTAGCTCCATCCCTCGAGGGGCCCCTCCCAAGGGGCCTGGTGCCGCAACGCCAGGGATTCGGGACCCACAAGCCCCAGCGCCAGACTCACCTTCCCGCCCCGCTGCCACCCGGGCCTCTAGGGGCACCGCCGGTCATCCAGGGCGGGAGAACGGGCAGGGTGCTCCGAGCCCCTGGTGACCTTCAAAGGCCCCCGCACCAAAACGCTTGGGCCCACGCTCCTGCTCTTCAGCGCCCTCACCTCGGCCTGCCCCTCCGCTCGCCACACAGCTGGCAGATCGGGCCTGCCGGCCTCCTGGGGGCTAACCCTAACCCTAGCTCCACCTCGGAGGGGCTCATCCCAAGGTGCCTGGAGCGGCAATGCCGGGCATTGGAGACCCACGAGCCACAGTGCTGGACTCACCGTGCTGCCCCGCCGCCACACAGGCCGCTAGTGGCACCACCGGTCATTCAGGGCGGGAGAACGGGAAGGGCCCTTGGAGCCCCCGGCCTCTTTCGAAGGCCCCCCGCGCCAGAATGCTTGCGCCCACTCTCCCGGTAGCCAGTGCCCTCACCTCGGCCCGCCCCTCCGCTCGCCGCACAGCCGGCGGATAGGGCCCGCCAGCCTCCTGGGGGCTAACCCTATCCCTACGTCGGCCCCCGAGAGGCCCCTCCCAACGGGCCTGGCACCGCAACACCGGGCTTGGGGACCGCTAGCCCCAGCATCCGACTCACCATGCTCCCCCGCCGGCAACTGACCCACTAGGGGCACCGCCGGACATTCAGTGCGGGAGAACGGGCAGGGCTTCTTGAGCCCCGGCGACCTTCGAAGGCCCCCCGCGCCAAAACTCATGGGCCTACGCTACCGCTCGCCAGCGCCCTCACCTCGGCCCTCCCCTCTGCTCACCGCACAGCCGGTGGATTGGGCCTGCGGCCTCCTGGGGGCTAACCATAACCCTAGGTCAGCCTCCGAGGGGCCCCTGCGAAGGGGCCTGGTGCCGCAACACCGGGAATTGGGAACTCCCCAACCCCAGCGACGGACTCACCCTGTCACCCTGCCGCCACCCGGGCCCCAGGGGCGCTGCAGGTCATTCAGGGCGGGAAAACGGGCAGGGTCCTCCGATCCCCCGGCGACCTTCGAAGGCTTCCCGCGCCAAAACGCTTCGGCCTAGCTCCCGCTCGCCCGCGCCCTCCCCTCGGCCCTCCCCTCACTCGCCGCACAGCTGGCACATCGGGCCTGCCGGCCTCCTGGGGGCTAACTGTAACCTTAGGTCGGCCCCCGAGGGGCCACTACCAAGGGTCTGCCCCCGCAACGCCGGGGATTGGGGACCCCCAAGCCCCAGTGCCGGGCTCACCCTGCCGCCCCGCCCCTCCGGGCCGCTATTAGCGCCGCTGGTCATTCAGGGCAGGAGACCGGGTTGGGCCCTCTGAACCCCCGATGACCTTCGAAGGCCCCCCGTGCCAAAACGCTTGGGTCCACATTCTTGCTCTCAAGCGCCCTCACCTGGGTCCACCCCTCCGCTCGCCTCACAGCCGGCGGATCGGGCCTGCTGGCCCCCTGGGGGCTAACAATAACCCTTGGTCGGCCCCCTAGAGCCCTTCCAAAGGGGTCTGGCGCCCCAACGCCGAGGACTGGGGACCCCCAAGCCCCAGCGCCCAAGTCACCCTAACACCCCTCCTCCACCCGGGCCGCTAGGGGAGCCGCCGGTCATTCAGGGCAGAAGAACGTACAGGGCCCTCCAAGCCCCCAGCGACTTTCGAAGGACCCCCGCGCCAAAACGCCTGAGCCCACGCTCCCGCTCGCCAGCGGCCTCACCTCCGCCCGCCTCTCCGCTTGCCGCAGAGCTGGCGGATCGGGCTTCCGGCCTCCTGGGGGCTAAATCTAACCCTAGCTCCATCCCTCGAGGGGCCCCTCCCAAGGGGCCTGGTGCCGCAACGCCAGGGATTCGGGACCCACAAGCCCCAGCGCCAGACTCACCTTCCCGCCCCGCTGCCACCCGGGCCTCTAGGGGCACCGCCGGTCATCCAGGGCGGGAGAACGGGCAGGGTGCTCCGAGCCCCTGGTGACCTTCAAAGGCCCCCACACCAAAACGCTTGGGCCCACGCTCCTGCTCTTCAGCGCCCTCACCTCGGCCTGCCCCTCCGCTCGCCACACAGCTGGCAGATCGGGCCTGCCGGCCTCCTGGGGGCTAACCCTAACCCTAGCTCACCCTCGGAGGGGCTCATCCCAAGGTGCCTGGAGCGGCAATGCCGGGCATTGGAGACCCACGAGCCACAGTGCTGGACTCACCGTGCTGCCCCGCCGCCACACAGGCCGCTAGTGGCACCACCGGTCATTCAGGGCGGGAGAACGGGAAGGGCCCTTGGAGCCCCCGGCCTCTTTCGAAGGCCCCCCGCGCCAGAATGCTTGCGCCCACTCTCCCGGTAGCCAGTGCCCTCACCTCGGCCCGCCCCTCCGCTCGCCGCACAGCCGGCGGATAGGGCCCGCCAGCCTCCTGGGGGCTAACCCTATCCCTACGTCGGCCCCCGAGAGGCCCCTCCCAACGGGCCTGGCACCGCAACACCGGGCTTGGGGACCGCTAGCCCCAGCATCCGACTCACCATGCTCCCCCGCCGGCAACTGACCCACTAGGGGCACCGCCGGACATTCAGTGCGGGAGAACGGGCAGGGCTTCTTGAGCCCCGGCGACCTTCGAAGGCCCCCCGCGCCAAAACTCATGGGCCTACGCTACCGCTCGCCAGCGCCCTCACCTCGGCCCTCCCCTCTGCTCACCGCACAGCCGGTGGATTGGGCCTGCGGCCTCCTGGGGGCTAACCATAACCCTAGGTCAGCCTCCGAGGGGCCCCTGCGAAGGGGCCTGGTGCCGCAACACCGGGAATTGGGAACTCCCCAACCCCAGCGACGGACTCACCCTGTCACCCTGCCGCCACCCGGGCCCCAGGGGCGCTGCAGGTCATTCAGGGCGGGAAAACGGGCAGGGTCCTCCGATCCCCCGGCGACCTTCGAAGGCTTCCCGCGCCAAAACGCTTCGGCCTAGCTCCCGCTCGCCCGCGCCCTCCCCTCGGCCCTCCCCTCACTCGCCGCACAGCTGGCACGTCGGGCCTGCCGGCCTCCTGGGGGCTAACTGTAACCTTAGGTCGGCCCCCGAGGGGCCACTACCAAGGGTCTGCCCCCGCAACGCCGGGGATTGGGGACCCCCAAGCCCCAGTGCCGGGCTCACCCTGCCGCCCCGCCCCTCCGGGCCGCTAGTAGCGCCGCTGGTCATTCAGGGCAGGAGACCGGGTTGGGCCCTCTGAACCCCCGATGACCTTCGAAGGCCCCCCGTGCCAAAACGCTTGGGTCCACATTCTTGCTCTCAAGCGCCCTCACCTGGGTCCACCCCTCCGCTCGCCTCACAGCCGGCGGATCGGGCCTGCTGGCCCCCTGGGGGCTAACAATAACCCTTGGTCGGCCCCCTAGAGCCCTTCCAAAGGGGTCTGGCGCCCCAACGCCGAGGACTGGGGACCCCCAAGCCCCAGCGCCCAAGTCACCCTAACACCCCTCCTCCACCCGGGCCGCTAGGGGAGCCGCCGGTCATTCAGGGCAGAAGAACGTACAGGGCCCTCCAAGCCCCCAGCGACTTTCGAAGGACCCCCGCGCCAAAACGCCTGAGCCCACGCTCCCGCTCGCCAGCGGCCTCACCTCCGCCCGCCTCTCCGCTTGCCGCAGAGCTGGCGGATCGGGCTTCCGGCCTCCTGGGGGCTAAATCTAACCCTAGCTCCATCCCTCGAGGGGCCCCTCCCAAGGGGCCTGGTGCCGCAACGCCAGGGATTCGGGACCCACAAGCCCCAGCGCCAGACTCACCTTCCCGCCCCGCTGCCACCCGGGCCTCTAGGGGCACCGCCGGTCATCCAGGGCGGGAGAACGGGCAGGGTGCTCCGAGCCCCTGGTGACCTTCAAAGGCCCCCGCACCAAAACGCTTGGGCCCACGCTCCTGCTCTTCAGCGCCCTCACCTCGGCCTGCCCCTCCGCTCGCCACACAGCTGGCAGATCGGGCCTGCCGGCCTCCTGGGGGCTAACCCTAACCCTAGCTCACCCTCGGAGGGGCTCATCCCAAGGTGCCTGGAGCGGCAATGCCGGGCATTGGAGACCCACGAGCCACAGTGCTGGACTCACCGTGCTGCCCCGCCGCCACACAGGCCGCTAGTGGCACCACCGGTCATTCAGGGCGGGAGAACGGGAAGGGCCCTTGGAGCCCCCGGCCTCTTTTGAAGGCCCCCCGCGCCAGAAAGCTTGCGCCTACTCTCCCGGTAGCCAGTGCCCTCACCTCGGCCCGCCCCTCCGCTCGCCGCACAGCCGGCGGATAGGGCCCGCCAGCCTCCTGGGGGCTAACCCTATCCCTACGTCGGCCCCCGAGAGGCCCCTCCCAACGGGCCTGGCACCGCAACACCGGGCTTGGGGACCGCTAGCCCCAGCATCCGACTCACCATGCTCCCCCGCCGGCAACTGACCCACTAGGGGCACCGCCGGACATTCAGTGCGGGAGAACGGGCAGGGCTTCTTGAGCCCCGGCGACCTTCGAAGGCCCCCCGCGCCAAAACTCATGGGCCTACGCTACCGCTCGCCAGCGCCCTCACCTCGGCCCTCCCCTCTGCTCACCGCACAGCCGGTGGATTGGGCCTGCGGCCTCCTGGGGGCTAACCATAACCCTAGGTCAGCCTCCGAGGGGCCCCTGCGAAGGGGCCTGGTGCCGCAACACCGGGAATTGGGAACTCCCCAACCCCAGCGACGGACTCACCCTGTCACCCTGCCGCCACCCGGGCCCCAGGGGCGCTGCAGGTCATTCAGGGCGGGAAAACGGGCAGGGTCCTCCGATCCCCCGGCGACCTTCGAAGGCTTCCCGCGCCAAAACGCTTCGGCCAAGCTCCCGCTCGCCCGCGCCCTCCCCTCGGCCCTCCCCTCACTCGCCGCACAGCTAGCACGTCGGGCCTGCCGGCCTCCTGGGGGCTAACTGTAACCTTAGGTCGGCCCCCGAGGGGCCACTACCAAGGGTCTGCCCCCGCAACGCCGGGGATTGGGGACCCCCAAGCCCCAGTGCCGGGCTCACCCTGCCGCCCCGCCCCTCCGGGCCGCTAGTAGCGCCGCTGGTCATTCAGGGCAGGAGACCGGGTTGGGCCCTCTGAACCCCCGATGACCTTCGAAGGCCCCCCGTGCCAAAACGCTTGGGTCCACATTCTTGCTCTCAAGCGCCCTCACCTGGGTCCACCCCTCCGCTCGCCTCACAGCCGGCGGATCGGGCCTGCTGGCCCCCTGGGGGCTAACAATAACCCTTGGTCGGCCCCCTAGAGCCCTTCCAAAGGGGTCTGGCGCCCCAACGCCGAGGACTGGGGACCCCCAAGCCCCAGCGCCCAAGTCACCCTAACACCCCTCCTCCACCCGGGCCGCTAGGGGAGCCGCCGGTCATTCAGGGCAGAAGAACGTACAGGGCCCTCCAAGCCCCCAGCGACTTTCGAAGGACCCCCGCGCCAAAACGCCTGAGCCCACGCTCCCGCTCGCCAGCGGCCTCACCTCCGCCCGCCTCTCCGCTTGCCGCAGAGCTGGCGGATCGGGCTTCCGGCCTCCTGGGGGCTAAATCTAACCCTAGCTCCATCCCTCGAGGGGCCCCTCCCAAGGGGCCTGGTGCCGCAACGCCAGGGATTCGGGACCCACAAGCCCCAGCGCCAGACTCACCTTCCCGCCCCGCTGCCACCCGGGCCTCTAGGGGCACCGCCGGTCATCCAGGGCGGGAGAACGGGCAGGGTGCTCCGAGCCCCTGGTGACCTTCAAAGGCCCCCGCACCAAAACGCTTGGGCCCACGCTCCTGCTCTTCAGCGCCCTCACCTCGGCCTGCCCCTCCGCTCGCCACACAGCTGGCAGATCGGGCCTGCCGGCCTCCTGGGGGCTAACCCTAACCCTAGCTCACCCTCGGAGGGGCTCATCCCAAGGTGCCTGGAGCGGCAATGCCGGGCATTGGAGACCCACGAGCCACAGTGCTGGACTCACCGTGCTGCCCCGCCGCCACACAGGCCGCTAGTGGCACCACCGGTCATTCAGGGCGGGAGAACGGGAAGGGCCCTTGGAGCCCCCGGCCTCTTTTGAAGGCCCCCCGCGCCAGAAAGCTTGCGCCTACTCTCCCGGTAGCCAGTGCCCTCACCTCGGCCCGCCCCTCCGCTCGCCGCACAGCCGGCGGATAGGGCCCGCCAGCCTCCTGGGGGCTAACCCTATCCCTACGTCGGCCCCCGAGAGGCCCCTCCCAACGGGCCTGGCACCGCAACACCGGGCTTGGGGACCGCTAGCCCCAGCATCCGACTCACCATGCTCCCCCGCCGGCAACTGACCCACTAGGGGCACCGCCGGACATTCAGTGCGGGAGAACGGGCAGGGCTTCTTGAGCCCCGGCGACCTTCGAAGGCCCCCCGCGCCAAAACTCATGGGCCTACGCTACCGCTCGCCAGCGCCCTCACCTCGGCCCTCCCCTCTGCTCACCGCACAGCCGGTGGATTGGGCCTGCGGCCTCCTGGGGGCTAACCATAACCCTAGGTCAGCCTCCGAGGGGCCCCTGCGAAGGGGCCTGGTGCCGCAACACCGGGAATTGGGAACTCCCCAACCCCAGCGACGGACTCACCCTGTCACCCTGCCGCCACCCGGGCCCCAGGGGCGCTGCAGGTCATTCAGGGCGGGAAAACGGGCAGGGTCCTCCGATCCCCCGGCGACCTTCGAAGGCTTCCCGCGCCAAAACGCTTCGGCCTAGCTCCCGCTCGCCCGCGCCCTCCCCTCGGCCCTCCCCTCACTCGCCGCACAGCTGGCACATCGGGCCTGCCGGCCTCCTGGGGGCTAACTGTAACCTTAGGTCGGCCCCCGAGGGGCCACTACCAAGGGTCTGCCCCCGCAACGCCGGGGATTGGGGACCCCCAAGCCCCAGTGCCGGGCTCACCCTGCCGCCCCGCCCCTCCGGGCCGCTAGTAGCGCCGCTGGTCATTCAGGGCAGGAGACCGGGTTGGGCCCTCTGAACCCCCGATGACCTTCGAAGGCCCCCCGTGCCAAAACGCTTGGGTCCACATTCTTGCTCTCAAGCGCCCTCACCTGGGTCCACCCCTCCGCTCGCCTCACAGCCGGCGGATCGGGCCTGCTGGCCCCCTGGGGGCTAACAATAACCCTTGGTCGGCCCCCTAGAGCCCTTCCAAAGGGGTCTGGCGCCCCAACGCCGAGGACTGGGGACCCCCAAGCCCCAGCGCCCAAGTCACCCTAACACCCCTCCTCCACCCGGGCCGCTAGGGGAGCCGCCGGTCATTCAGGGCAGAAGAACGTACAGGGCCCTCCAAGCCCCCAGCGACTTTCGAAGGACCCCCGCGCCAAAACGCCTGAGCCCATGCTCCCGCTCGCCAGCGGCCTCACCTCCGCCCGCCTCTCCGCTTGCCGCAGAGCTGGCGGATCGGGCTTCCGGCCTCCTGGGGGCTAAATCTAACCCTAGCTCCATCCCTCGAGGGGCCCCTCCCAAGGGGCCTGGTGCCGCAACGCCAGGGATTCGGGACCCACAAGCCCCAGCGCCAGACTCACCTTCCCGCCCCGCTGCCACCCGGGCCTCTAGGGGCACCGCCGGTCATCCAGGGCGGGAGAACGGGCAGGGTGCTCCGAGCCCCTGGTGACCTTCAAAGGCCCCCGCACCAAAACGCTTGGGCCCACGCTCCTGCTCTTCAGCGCCCTCACCTCGGCCTGCCCCTCCGCTCGCCACACAGCTGGCAGATCGGGCCTGCCGGCCTCCTGGGGGCTAACCCTAACCCTAGCTCACCCTCGGAGGGGCTCATCCCAAGGTGCCTGGAGCGGCAATGCCGGGCATTGGAGACCCACGAGCCACAGTGCTGGACTCACCGTGCTGCCCCGCCGCCACACAGGCCGCTAGTGGCACCACCGGTCATTCAGGGCGGGAGAACGGGAAGGGCCCTTGGAGCCCCCGGCCTCTTTCGAAGGCCCCCCGCGCCTGAATGCTTGCGCCCACTCTCCCGGTAGCCAGTGCCCTCACCTCGGCCCGCCCCTCCGCTCGCCGCACAGCCGGCGGATAGGGCCCGCCAGCCTCCTGGGGGCTAACCCTATCCCTACGTCGGCCCCCGAGAGGCCCCTCCCAACGGGCCTGGCACCGCAACACCGGGCTTGGGGACCGCTAGCCCCAGCATCCGACTCACCATGCTCCCCCGCCGGCAACTGACCCACTAGGGGCACCGCCGGACATTCAGTGCGGGAGAACGGGCAGGGCTTCTTGAGCCCCGGCGACCTTCGAAGGCCCCCCGCGCCAAAACTCATGGGCCTACGCTACCGCTCGCCAGCGCCCTCACCTCGGCCCTCCCCTCTGCTCACCGCACAGCCGGTGGATTGGGCCTGCGGCCTCCTGGGGGCTAACCATAACCCTAGGTCAGCCTCCGAGGGGCCCCTGCGAAGGGGCCTGGTGCCGCAACACCGGGAATTGGGAACTCCCCAACCCCAGCGACGGACTCACCCTGTCACCCTGCCGCCACCCGGGCCCCAGGGGCGCTGCAGGTCATTCAGGGCGGGAAAACGGGCAGGGTCCTCCGATCCCCCGGCGACCTTCGAAGGCTTCCCGCGCCAAAACGCTTCGGCCTAGCTCCCGCTCGCCCGCGCCCTCCCCTCGGCCCTCCCCTCACTCGCCGCACAGCTAGCACGTCGGGCCTGCCGGCCTCCTGGGGGCTAACTGTAACCTTAGGTCGGCCCCCGAGGGGCCACTACCAAGGGTCTGCCCCCGCAACGCCGGGGATTGGGGACCCCCAAGCCCCAGTGCCGGGCTCACCCTGCCGCCCCGCCCCTCCGGGCCGCTAGTAGCGCCGCTGGTCATTCAGGGCAGGAGACCGGGTTGGGCCCTCTGAACCCCCGATGACCTTCGAAGGCCCCCCGTGCCAAAACGCTTGGGTCCACATTCTTGCTCTCAAGCGCCCTCACCTGGGTCCACCCCTCCGCTCGCCTCACAGCCGGCGGATCGGGCCTGCTGGCCCCCTGGGGGCTAACAATAACCCTTGGTCGGCCCCCTAGAGCCCTTCCAAAGGGGTCTGGCGCCCCAACGCCGAGGACTGGGGACCCCCAAGCCCCAGCGCCCAAGTCACCCTAACACCCCTCCTCCACCCGGGCCGCTAGGGGAGCCGCCGGTCATTCAGGGCAGAAGAACGTACAGGGCCCTCCAAGCCCCCAGCGACTTTCGAAGGACCCCCGCGCCAAAACGCCTGAGCCCACGCTCCCGCTCGCCAGCGGCCTCACCTCCGCCCGCCTCTCCGCTTGCCGCAGAGCTGGCGGATCGGGCTTCCGGCCTCCTGGGGGCTAAATCTAACCCTAGCTCCATCCCTCGAGGGGCCCCTCCCAAGGGGCCTGGTGCCGCAACGCCAGGGATTCGGGACCCACAAGCCCCAGCGCCAGACTCACCTTCCCGCCCCGCTGCCACCCGGGCCTCTAGGGGCACCGCCGGTCATCCAGGGCGGGAGAACGGGCAGGGTGCTCCGAGCCCCTGGTGACCTTCAAAGGCCCCCGCACCAAAACGCTTGGGCCCACGCTCCTGCTCTTCAGCGCCCTCACCTCGGCCTGCCCCTCCGCTCGCCACACAGCTGGCAGATCGGGCCTGCCGGCCTCCTGGGGGCTAACCCTAACCCTAGCTCACCCTCGGAGGGGCTCATCCCAAGGTGCCTGGAGCGGCAATGCCGGGCATTGGAGACCCACGAGCCACAGTGCTGGACTCACCGTGCTGCCCCGCCGCCACACAGGCCGCTAGTGGCACCACCGGTCATTCAGGGCGGGAGAACGGGAAGGGCCCTTGGAGCCCCCGGCCTCTTTTGAAGGCCCCCCGCGCCAGAAAGCTTGCGCCTACTCTCCCGGTAGCCAGTGCCCTCACCTCGGCCCGCCCCTCCGCTCGCCGCACAGCCGGCGGATAGGGCCCGCCAGCCTCCTGGGGGCTAACCCTATCCCTACGTCGGCCCCCGAGAGGCCCCTCCCAACGGGCCTGGCACCGCAACACCGGGCTTGGGGACCGCTAGCCCCAGCATCCGACTCACCATGCTCCCCCGCCGGCAACTGACCCACTAGGGGCACCGCCGGACATTCAGTGCGGGAGAACGGGCAGGGCTTCTTGAGCCCCGGCGACCTTCGAAGGCCCCCCGCGCCAAAACTCATGGGCCTACGCTACCGCTCGCCAGCGCCCTCACCTCGGCCCTCCCCTCTGCTCACCGCACAGCCGGTGGATTGGGCCTGCGGCCTCCTGGGGGCTAACCATAACCCTAGGTCAGCCTCCGAGGGGCCCCTGCGAAGGGGCCTGGTGCCGCAACACCGGGAATTGGGAACTCCCCAACCCCAGCGACGGACTCACCCTGTCACCCTGCCGCCACCCGGGCCCCAGGGGCGCTGCAGGTCATTCAGGGCGGGAAAACGGGCAGGGTCCTCCGATCCCCCGGCGACCTTCGAAGGCTTCCCGCGCCAAAACGCTTCGGCCTAGCTCCCGCTCGCCCGCGCCCTCCCCTCGGCCCTCCCCTCACTCGCCGCACAGCTGGCACATCGGGCCTGCCGGCCTCCTGGGGGCTAACTGTAACCTTAGGTCGGCCCCCGAGGGGCCACTACCAAGGGTCTGCCCCCGCAACGCCGGGGATTGGGGACCCCCAAGCCCCAGTGCCGGGCTCACCCTGCCGCCCCGCCCCTCCGGGCCGCTAGTAGCGCCGCTGGTCATTCAGGGCAGGAGACCGGGTTGGGCCCTCTGAACCCCCGATGACCTTCGAAGGCCCCCCGTGCCAAAACGCTTGGGTCCACATTCTTGCTCTCAAGCGCCCTCACCTGGGTCCACCCCTCCGCTCGCCTCACAGCCGGCGGATCGGGCCTGCTGGCCCCCTGGGGGCTAACAATAACCCTTGGTCGGCCCCCTAGAGCCCTTCCAAAGGGGTCTGGCGCCCCAACGCCGAGGATTGGGGACCCCCAAGCCCCAGCGCCCAAGTCACCCTAACACCCCTCCTCCACCCGGGCCGCTAGGGGAGCCGCCGGTCATTCAGGGCAGAAGAACGTACAGGGCCCTCCAAGCCCCCAGCGACTTTCGAAGGACCCCCGCGCCAAAACGCCTGAGCCCACGCTCCCGCTCGCCAGCGGCCTCACCTCCGCCCGCCTCTCCGCTTGCCGCAGAGCTGGCGGATCGGGCTTCCGGCCTCCTGGGGGCTAAATCTAACCATAGGTCGGCCTCCTAGGGGCCCCAGCAAGGGGCCTAGAGCCGCAACACCGGGGATTGGAGAACCCCGAGCTCCAGCGCTGGACACAACCGGCTGCCCCGCTGCCACATGGGCCACTAGGGGCGCTGCCGGTCATTCAGGGCGGGACAACGGGCAGGGCCCTCAGAGCCTCTGGCGACATTCGAAGGCCCCCCGCGCCAAAACGCTTGGGCCCACGCTCCTGCTCACAAGCGCCCTCACCTCGGCCTGCCCCTCTGCTCACCACACAGCCGGCGGATCGGGCCTGCCGGCCTCCTCGGAGCTAACCCTAACCCTAGGTGAGTCCCCGAGGGGCCCCTCCCAAGGGGCATGGCGCCAAAACGCCGGGGATTGGGAACCCCTGAGTCCCAGCGCCCGACTCACCCTACCGCCCCTCCTCCACCAGGGCTTTTAGGGGAGCCGCCCGTCATTCAGGGCGGGAGAACGGGCAGGGCCGTCCGAACCCCTGGCGACATTCGAAGGACCCCCGCGCCAAAATGACTGGGCCCACTCTCCAGACTGCCAGCGGCCTCACCTCCGACCACCCCTCCACTCACCGCAGAGCTGGCGGATCGGGCCTGCGGGCCTCCTGGGGGCTAAGCCTAACCATATGTCGGCCCCCGAGGGGCCCCTAGCAAGAGGCCTGGAGTCGTAACGCCGGGGATTGGGGACCCCTGAACCCCAGTGCCGGACTCACCCGGCCGCCCCGCTGCCACCTGCACCACTAGGAGCGCCACCGGTCATTCAGTGCGGGAGAACGGGCAGGGTCCTCCGATCCCCCCACGACCTTCGAAGGGCCCCCCGCACCAAAACACTTGACCCACGCTCCCGCTAGCCAGCGCCCTCACCTCGGCCCGCCCCTCCGCTCGCCGCACAGCCGTAGGATCGGGCCTGTCAGCCCCCTGGGTGTAACCCTAACCCTAGGTCTGCCCCCACGGGGCCCCTCCCAAGGGGCCTGGCATCGCAATGCCGGGGATTGGGGACCCCCGAGCACCAGTGCTGGACTCTCCCTGCCACCCCACCACCACCCAGTCCGCTAGGGGCGCCGCCGGTCATTCAGTGCTGGAGAACAGGCAGGGCCCTCTGAGCCCCCGCGACCTTCGTAGGCCCCTCGCGCCAAAATGCTTGGGCCCACGCTCCCACTCGCCAGCGCCCTCTACTCGGCCCGCCCCTCCACTCGATGAACAGCTAGCGGATCAGGCCTGCCTGTTTCCTGGGGGCTAACACTATCCCTAGGTCAGACCCCAAGGGGCCACTTCCAAAGGCCTGGTGCCACAACGCCGGGGATTGGTGACCCCCAAGCCTCAGCGCCGGAGTCACCCTTCCGCCCCACAGCTACCGGGCCAGTAGGGACGCCACCAGTCATTCAGAGCGGGAGAATGGGCAGGGCCCTCCGAGGCCCTGGCGACCTTTGAGGCCCCCCACGCCAAAACGCTTGGGCCCACGCTCCCGCTAGCAAGCGCCCTCACCTCGGTCCGCCCCCCCTCTCGCCGCACAGACAGCGGATTGGGCCTGCCAGCCTCCTGGGAACTAACCCTAACTCTAGGTCTGCTCACGAGGGGCCCCTCCCAAGGGGCCTGGCGATGCCACGCCGGGGATTGGGGACCCTCAAGCCCCAGCGCATTACTTACCCTGCCGCCCTGCCGCCACCCGGGCTGCTAGGGGCGCCACCGGTTATTTAGGGCGGGAGAACGGGCAGGGCCCTCCGAGCCCCCAGTGACCTTTGAAGGCCCCCCGTGACAAAACGCTTGGGCCTAGGCTCCTGCTCGCCAGCACCCTCTCCTCAGCCCGCCCCTCCGCTCGCCGCACAGCCGGCAGATCGGGACTGCCGGCCTCCTGGGGCTAACCCTAACCCTAGGTCGGCTCCCGAGGGGCCCATCCCAAGGGGCCTGGCGCCGCCACGCGGGTGATTGGGGACCCCCGAGCACCAGGGCTGAACTCACCCTGCCGCCCCGCTGCGACCCGGATCGCTAGGGGCACCGTCCTCATTCGGGGCTGGGGAACGGGCAGGGCCCTCTGAGCCCCCGGTGACCTTCGAAGGCCCGACACGCCAAAACGCTTGGGCTCCCGCTCCCGCTCGCCAGCGCCCTCACCTCGCCCCGCCCCTCCGTTCTCTGCACAGCCGGCGGATCGGGCCCCGGCCTCCTTTGGGCTAACCTCAACCCTAGGTCGGCCCCCGAGGGACCCCTCCCAAGGGGCCAGGCGCCGCCACGCCGGGGCATTTGGACCCCTGAGCCCTACTCCAGACTCACCCTGCCGCCCCGCCGCCACCCGGGACGCTAGGGGCGCCACCGGTCATTCAGGGAGGGAGTACGGGCAGGGCCCTCCGAGCCCCCGATGACCTTCGAAGGCCCCCCGCACCAAAACGCTTGGGCCTAAGCTCCCGCTCGCCAGCGCCCTCACCTCGGCTCACCCCTCCCCTCGCCGCACAGCCGGCCAATCGGGCCTGCCGGCCTCCTTTGGGCTAACGATAACCCTAGCTCGGCCCCCGAGGGACCCCTCCCAAGGGGCCTGGCAATGCCACGCCGGGTATTGGGGACCCCCGAGCCCGAGCTCCGGACTCACCCTGCCTCCCCGCCGCCACCCTGGCCGCTAGGGAGCCGCCGGGCATTCAGGGCGGGAGAACTTGCTGGGCCCTCTGAGCCCCCGGTGAGCTTCGAAGGCCCCCCATGCCAAAACGCTTGGGCCCACGCTCCCGCTTGCCAGGGCATTCACGTCGGCCCACCCCTCCGCTCGCTGCACAGCCGGCGGATTGGGCCCGCCGGCCTCCTTTGGGCTAACACTCACCATATGTCGGCCCCCGAGGGACCCCTCCCAAGTGCCTGGAGCCACCGCGCCGGGGATCGGGGACCACTGAGCCCCAGCTCCAGACTCATCCTGCCGACACGCCGCCACCCTGGCCGCTAGGGGCGCCACCGGTCATTTAGGGTGTGAGAATGGGCAGGGCCCTCCAAGCCCCCAGCGACAATCCAAGGCCCCCCGTGCCAAAACGCCTGGGCCCACGCTCCCCCTCGCCAGCGCCCTCACCTCGGCCGCCCCTCTGCTCGCCGCACAGCCGGCGGTTCGGGCCTGCCGGCCTCCTTTGGGCTAACCCTAAACCTAGGTCGGCCCCAGAGGAGCCCCTCCCAAGGGGCCTGGCGCCGCCACGCTGGGGATTGGGGACACCCGAACCCCACCGCCGGACGCACTCTGCCGCTCCTCACCACCCGGCCCGCTAGGGGCGCCGTCCTCATTCAGGGCGTTAGAACGGGCAGGGCCCCCCGAGCCCCCGGCGACCTTCGAAGGTCCCCCGCGACAAAACGCTTGGGGCCATGCTCCCGCTCGCCAGCGCCCTCACCTCGGCTAGCCCCTCCGCATGTGGCAGAGCCGGCGGATCGGGCCTGCCAGCCTCCTGGGGGCTAACCCGAACCCTAGGTCGGCCCCCAAGGGGCCCCTCCCAAGGGGCCTATCGCTACAATGCCTGGGATTGGTGACCCCCGAGTCCAAGCGCTGGACTCACCGTGCCGCCCCGCCGCCACCCGGGCCGGTAGGAGAGCTGTCGGTCATTCAGGGCAGAACAACGGACAGGGCCCTCGGAGCCCCCAGCGCCGTTTGAAGGCCCTCCGCGCCAAAACCCTTGGGCCCACGCTCCCGCTCGCCAGCACCATCACTTCAGCCCACCCTCCGCTCCCTGCACAGCCGGCGGATTGGGCCTGACGGCCTCCTGGGGGCTAACCCTAACCCAAGCTCGATCCCTCGAGGGGCCCATCCCAAGGGGCCTGGTGCCGCAACGCCAGGGATTCGGGACCCACAAGCCCCAGCGCCAGACTCACCCTCCCGCCCCGCTGCCACCCGGGCCTCTAGGGGCACCGCCGGTCATCCAGGGCGGGAGAACGGGCAGGGCTTCTTGAGCCCCGGCGACCTTCGAAGGCCCCCGCGCCAAAACTCATGGGCCTACGCTACCGCTCGCCAGCGCCCTCACCTCGGCCCTCCCCTCTGCTCACCGCACAGCCGGTGGATTGGGCCTGCGGCCTCCTGGGGGCTAACCATAACCCTAGGTCAGCCTCCGAGGGGCCCCTGCGAAGGGGCCTGGTGCCGCAACACCGGGAATTGGGAACTCCCCAACCCCAGCGACGGACTCACCCTGTCACCCTGCCGCCACCCGGGCCCCAGGGGCGCTGCAGGTCATTCAGGGCGGGAAAACGGGCAGGGTCCTCCGATCCCCCGGCGACCTTCAAAGGCTTCCCGCGCCAAAACGCTTCGGCCTAGCTCCCGCTCGCCCGCGCCCTCCCCTCGGCCCTCCCCTCACTCGCCGCACAGCTAGCACATCGGGCCTGCCGGCCTCCTGGGGGCTAACTGTAACCTTAGGTCGGCCCCCGAGGGGCCACTACCAAGGGTCTGCCCCCGCAACGCCGGGGATTGGGGACCCCCAAGCCCCAGTGCCGGGCTCACCCTGCCGCCCTGCCCCTCCGGGCCGCTAGTAGCGCCGCTGGTCATTCAGGGCAGGAGACCGGGTTGGGCCCTCTGAACCCCCGATGACCTTCGAAGGCCCCCCGTGCCAAAACGCTTGGGTCCACATTCTTGCTCTCAAGCGCCCTCACCTGGGTCCACCCCTCCGCTCGCCTCACAGCCGGCGGATCGGGCCTGCTGGCCCCCTGGGGGCTAACAATAACCCTTGGTCGGCCCCCTAGAGCCCTTCCAAAGGGGTCTGGCGCCCCAACGCCGAGGATTGGGGACCCCCAAGCCCCAGCGCCCAAGTCACCCTAACACCCCTCCTCCACCCGGGCCGCTAGGGGAGCCGCCGGTCATTCAGGGCAGAAGAACGTACAGGGCCCTCCAAGCCCCCAGCGACTTTCGAAGGACCCCCGCGCCAAAACGCCTGAGCCCACGCTCCCGCTCGCCAGCGGCCTCACCTCCGCCCGCCTCTCCGCTTGCCGCAGAGCTGGCGGATCGGGCTTCCGGCCTCCTGGGGGCTAAATCTAACCCTAGCTCCATCCCTCGAGGGGCCCCTCCCAAGGGGCCTGGTGCCGCAACGCCAGGGATTCGGGACCCACAAGCCCCAGCGCCAGACTCACCTTCCCGCCCCGCTGCCACCCGGGCCTCTAGGGGCACCGCCGGTCATCCAGGGCGGGAGAACGGGCAGGGTGCTCCGAGCCCCTGGTGACCTTCAAAGGCCCCCGCACCAAAACGCTTGGGCCCACGCTCCTGCTCTTCAGCGCCCTCACCTCGGCCTGCCCCTCCGCTCGCCACACAGCTGGCAGATCGGGCCTGCCGGCCTCCTGGGGGCTAACCCTAACCCTAGCTCACCCTCGGAGGGGCTCATCCCAAGGTGCCTGGAGCGGCAATGCCGGGCATTGGAGACCCACGAGCCACAGTGCTGGACTCACCGTGCTGCCCCGCCGCCACACAGGCCGCTAGTGGCACCACCGGTCATTCAGGGCGGGAGAACGGGAAGGGCCCTTGGAGCCCCCGGCCTCTTTCGAAGGCCCCCCGCGCCAGAAAGCTTGCGCCTACTCTCCCGGTAGCCAGTGCCCTCACCTCGGCCCGCCCCTCCGCTCGCCGCACAGCCGGCGGATAGGGCCCGCCAGCCTCCTGGGGGCTAACCCTATCCCTACGTCGGCCCCCAAGAGGCCCCTCCCAACGGGCCTGGCACCGCAACACCGGGCTTGGGGACCGCTAGCCCCAGCATCCGACTCACCATGCTCCCCCGCCGGCAACTGACCCACTAGGGGCACCGCCGGACATTCAGTGCGGGAGAACGGGCAGGGCTTCTTGAGCCCCGGCGACCTTCGAAGGCCCCCCGCGCCAAAACTCATGGGCCTACGCTACCGCTCGCCAGCGCCCTCACCTCGGCCCTCCCCTCTGCTCACCGCACAGCCGGTGGATTGGGCCTGCGGCCTCCTGGGGGCTAACCATAACCCTAGGTCAGCCTCCGAGGGGCCCCTGCGAAGGGGCCTGGTGCCGCAACACCGGGAATTGGGAACTCCCCAACCCCAGCGACGGACTCACCCTGTCACCCTGCCGCCACCCGGGCCCCAGGGGCGCTGCAGGTCATTCAGGGCGGGAAAACGGGCAGGGTCCTCCGATCCCCCGGCGACCTTCGAAGGCTTCCCGCGCCAAAACGCTTCGGCCAAGCTCCCGCTCGCCCGCGCCCTCCCCTCGGCCCTCCCCTCACTCGCCGCACAGCTAGCACGTCGGGCCTGCCGGCCTCCTGGGGGCTAACTGTAACCTTAGGTCGGCCCCCGAGGGGCCACTACCAAGGGTCTGCCCCCGCAACGCCGGGGATTGGGGACCCCCAAGCCCCAGTGCCGGGCTCACCCTGCCGCCCCGCCCCTCCGGGCCGCTAGTAGCGCCGCTGGTCATTCAGGGCAGGAGACCGGGTTGGGCCCTCTGAACCCCCGATGACCTTCGAAGGCCCCCCGTGCCAAAACGCTTGGGTCCACATTCTTGCTCTCAAGCGCCCTCACCTGGGTCCACCCCTCCGCTCGCCTCACAGCCGGCGGATCGGGCCTGCTGGCCCCCTGGGGGCTAACAATAACACTTGGTCGGCCCCCTAGAGCCCTTCCAAAGGGGTCTGGCGCCCCAACGCCGAGGACTGGGGACCCCCAAGCCCCAGCGCCCAAGTCACCCTAACACCCCTCCTCCACCCGGGCCGCTAGGGGAGCCGCCGGTCATTCAGGGCAGAAGAACGTACAGGGCCCTCCAAGCCCCCAGCGACTTTCGAAGGACCCCCGCGCCAAAACGCCTGAGCCCACGCTCCCGCTCGCCAGCGGCCTCACCTCCGCCCGCCTCTCCGCTTGCCGCAGAGCTGGCGGATCGGGCTTCCGGCCTCCTGGGGGCTAAATCTAACCCTAGCTCCATCCCTCGAGGGGCCCCTCCCAAGGGGCCTGGTGCCGCAACGCCAGGGATTCGGGACCCACAAGCCCCAGCGCCAGACTCACCTTCCCGCCCCGCTGCCACCCGGGCCTCTAGGGGCACCGCCGGTCATCCAGGGCGGGAGAACGGGCAGGGTGCTCCGAGCCCCTGGTGACCTTCAAAGGCCCCCGCACCAAAACGCTTGGGCCCACGCTCCTGCTCTTCAGCGCCCTCACCTCGGCCTGCCCCTCCGCTCGCCACACAGCTGGCAGATCGGGCCTGCCGGCCTCCTGGGGGCTAACCCTAACCCTAGCTCACCCTCGGAGGGGCTCATCCCAAGGTGCCTGGAGCGGCAATGCCGGGCATTGGAGACCCACGAGCCACAGTGCTGGACTCACCGTGCTGCCCCGCCGCCACACAGGCCGCTAGTGGCACCACCGGTCATTCAGGGCGGGAGAACGGGAAGGGCCCTTGGAGCCCCCGGCCTCTTTCGAAGGCCCCCCGCGCCAGAATGCTTGCGCCCACTCTCCCGGTAGCCAGTGCCCTCACCTCGGCCCACCCCTCCGCTCGCCGCACAGCCGGCGGATAGGGCCCGCCAGCCTCCTGGGGGCTAACCCTATCCCTACGTCGGCCCCCGAGAGGCCCCTCCCAACGGGCCTGGCACCGCAACACCGGGCTTGGGGACCGCTAGCCCCAGCATCCGACTCACCATGCTCCCCCGCCGGCAACTGACCCACTAGGGGCACCGCCGGACATTCAGTGCGGGAGAACGGGCAGGGCTTCTTGAGCCCCGGCGACCTTCGAAGGCCCCCCGCGCCAAAACTCATGGGCCTACGCTACCGCTCGCCAGCGCCCTCACCTCGGCCCTCCCCTCTGCTCACCGCACAGCCGGTGGATTGGGCCTGCGGCCTCCTGGGGGCTAACCATAACCCTAGGTCAGCCTCCGAGGGGCCCCTGCGAAGGGGCCTGGTGCCGCAACACCGGGAATTGGGAACTCCCCAACCCCAGCGACGGACTCACCCTGTCACCCTGCCGCCACCCGGGCCCCAGGGGCGCTGCAGGTCATTCAGGGCGGGAAAACGGGCAGGGTCCTCCGATCCCCCGGCGACCTTCGAAGGCTTCCCGCGCCAAAACGCTTCGGCCAAGCTCCCGCTCGCCCGCGCCCTCCCCTCGGCCCTCCCCTCACTCGCCGCACAGCTAGCACGTCGGGCCTGCCGGCCTCCTGGGGGCTAACTGTAACCTTAGGTCGGCCCCCGAGGGGCCACTACCAAGGGTCTGCCCCCGCAACGCCGGGGATTGGGGACCCCCAAGCCCCAGTGCCGGGCTCACCCTGCCGCCCCGCCCCTCCGGGCCGCTAGTAGCGCCGCTGGTCATTCAGGGCAGGAGACCGGGTTGGGCCCTCTGAACCCCCGATGACCTTCGAAGGCCCCCCGTGCCAAAACGCTTGGGTCCACATTCTTGCTCTCAAGCGCCCTCACCTGGGTCCACCCCTCCGCTCGCCTCACAGCCGGCGGATCGGGCCTGCTGGCCCCCTGGGGGCTAACAATAACCCTTGGTCGGCCCCCTAGAGCCCTTCCAAAGGGGTCTGGCGCCCCAACGCCGAGGACTGGGGACCCCCAAGCCCCAGCGCCCAAGTCACCCTAACACCCCTCCTCCACCCGGGCCGCTAGGGGAGCCGCCGGTCATTCAGGGCAGAAGAACGTACAGGGCCCTCCAAGCCCCCAGCGACTTTCGAAGGACCCCCGCGCCAAAACGCCTGAGCCCACGCTCCCGCTCGCCAGCGGCCTCACCTCCGCCCGCCTCTCCGCTTGCCGCAGAGCTGGCGGATCGGGCTTCCGGCCTCCTGGGGGCTAAATCTAACCATAGGTCGGCCCCCTAGGGGCCCCAGCAAGGGGCCTAGAGCCGCAACACCGGGGATTGGAGAACCCCGAGCTCCAGCGCTGGACACAACCGGCTGCCCCGCTGCCACATGGGCCACTAGGGGCGCTGCCGGTCATTCAGGGCGGGACAACGGGCAGGGCCCTCAGAGCCTCTGGCGACATTCGAAGGCCCCCCGCGCCAAAACGCTTGGGCCCACGCTCCTGCTCACAAGCGCCCTCACCTCGGCCTGCCCCTCTGCTCACCACACAGCCGGCGGATCGGGCCTGCCGGCCTCCTCGGAGCTAACCCTAACCCTAGGTGAGTCCCCGAGGGGCCCCTCCCAAGGGGCATGGCGCCAAAACGCCGGGGATTGGGAACCCCTGAGTCCCAGCGCCCGACTCACCCTACCGCCCCTCCTCCACCAGGGCTTTTAGGGGAGCCGCCCGTCATTCAGGGCGGGAGAACGGGCAGGGCCGTCCGAACCCCTGGCGACATTCGAAGGACCCCCGCGCCAAAATGACTGGGCCCACTCTCCAGACTGCCAGCGGCCTCACCTCCGACCACCCCTCCACTCACCGCAGAGCTGGCGGATCGGGCCTGCGGGCCTCCTGGGGGCTAAGCCTAACCATATGTCGGCCCCCGAGGGGCCCCTAGCAAGAGGCCTGGAGTCGTAACGCCGGGGATTGGGGACCCCTGAACCCCAGTGCCGGACTCACCCGGCCGCCCCGCTGCCACCTGCACCACTAGGAGCGCCACCGGTCATTCAGTGCGGGAGAACGGGCAGGGTCCTCCGATCCCCCCACGACCTTCGAAGGGCCCCCCGCACCAAAACACTTGACCCACGCTCCCGCTAGCCAGCGCCCTCACCTCGGCCCGCCCCTCCGCTCGCCGCACAGCCGTAGGATCGGGCCTGTCAGCCCCCTGGGTGTAACCCTAACCCTAGGTCTGCCCCCACGGGGCCCCTCCCAAGGGGCCTGGCATCGCAATGCCGGGGATTGGGGACCCCCGAGCACCAGTGCTGGACTCTCCCTGCCACCCCACCACCACCCAGTCCGCTAGGGGCGCCGCCGGTCATTCAGTGCTGGAGAACAGGCAGGGCCCTCTGAGCCCCCGCGACCTTCGTAGGCCCCTCGCGCCAAAATGCTTGGGCCCACGCTCCCACTCGCCAGCGCCCTCTACTCGGCCCGCCCCTCCACTCGATGAACAGCTAGCGGATCAGGCCTGCCTGTTTCCTGGGGGCTAACACTATCCCTAGGTCAGACCCCAAGGGGCCACTTCCAAAGGCCTGGTGCCACAACGCCGGGGATTGGTGACCCCCAAGCCTCAGCGCCGGAGTCACCCTTCCGCCCCACAGCTACCGGGCCAGTAGGGACGCCACCAGTCATTCAGAGCGGGAGAATGGGCAGGGCCCTCCGAGGCCCTGGCGACCTTTGAGGCCCCCCACGCCAAAACGCTTGGGCCCACGCTCCCGCTAGCAAGCGCCCTCACCTCGGTCCGCCCCCCCTCTCGCCGCACAGACAGCGGATTGGGCCTGCCAGCCTCCTGGGAACTAACCCTAACTCTAGGTCTGCTCACGAGGGGCCCCTCCCAAGGGGCCTGGCGATGCCACGCCGGGGATTGGGGACCCTCAAGCCCCAGCGCATTACTTACCCTGCCGCCCTGCCGCCACCCGGGCTGCTAGGGGCGCCACCGGTTATTTAGGGCGGGAGAACGGGCAGGGCCCTCCGAGCCCCCAGTGACCTTTGAAGGCCCCCCGTGACAAAACGCTTGGGCCTAGGCTCCTGCTCGCCAGCACCCTCTCCTCAGCCCGCCCCTCCGCTCGCCGCACAGCCGGCAGATCGGGACTGCCGGCCTCCTGGGGCTAACCCTAACCCTAGGTCGGCTCCCGAGGGGCCCATCCCAAGGGGCCTGGCGCCGCCACGCGGGTGATTGGGGACCCCCGAGCACCAGGGCTGAACTCACCCTGCCGCCCCGCTGCGACCCGGATCGCTAGGGGCACCGTCCTCATTCGGGGCTGGGGAACGGGCAGGGCCCTCTGAGCCCCCGGTGACCTTCGAAGGCCCGACACGCCAAAACGCTTGGGCTCCCGCTCCCGCTCGCCAGCGCCCTCACCTCGCCCCGCCCCTCCGTTCTCTGCACAGCCGGCGGATCGGGCCCCGGCCTCCTTTGGGCTAACCTCAACCCTAGGTCGGCCCCCGAGGGACCCCTCCCAAGGGGCCAGGCGCCGCCACGCCGGGGCATTTGGACCCCTGAGCCCTACTCCAGACTCACCCTGCCGCCCCGCCGCCACCCGGGACGCTAGGGGCGCCACCGGTCATTCAGGGAGGGAGTACGGGCAGGGCCCTCCGAGCCCCCGATGACCTTCGAAGGCCCCCCGCACCAAAACGCTTGGGCCTAAGCTCCCGCTCGCCAGCGCCCTCACCTCGGCTCACCCCTCCCCTCGCCGCACAGCCGGCCAATCGGGCCTGCCGGCCTCCTTTGGGCTAACGATAACCCTAGCTCGGCCCCCGAGGGACCCCTCCCAAGGGGCCTGGCAATGCCACGCCGGGTATTGGGGACCCCCGAGCCCGAGCTCCGGACTCACCCTGCCTCCCCGCCGCCACCCTGGCCGCTAGGGAGCCGCCGGGCATTCAGGGCGGGAGAACTTGCTGGGCCCTCTGAGCCCCCGGTGAGCTTCGAAGGCCCCCCATGCCAAAACGCTTGGGCCCACGCTCCCGCTTGCCAGCGCATTCACGTCGGCCCACCCCTCCGCTCGCTGCACAGCCGGCGGATTGGGCCCGCCGGCCTCCTTTGGGCTAACACTCACCATATGTCGGCCCCCGAGGGACCCCTCCCAAGTGCCTGGAGCCACCGCGCCGGGGATCGGGGACCACTGAGCCCCAGCTCCAGACTCATCCTGCCGACACGCCGCCACCCTGGCCGCTAGGGGCGCCACCGGTCATTTAGGGTGTGAGAATGGGCAGGGCCCTCCAAGCCCCCAGCGACAATCCAAGGCCCCCCGTGCCAAAACGCCTGGGCCCACGCTCCCCCTCGCCAGCGCCCTCACCTCGGCCGCCCCTCTGCTCGCCGCACAGCCGGCGGTTCGGGCCTGCCGGCCTCCTTTGGGCTAACCCTAAACCTAGGTCGGCCCCAGAGGAGCCCCTCCCAAGGGGCCTGGCGCCGCCACGCTGGGGATTGGGGACACCCGAACCCCACCGCCGGACGCACTCTGCCGCTCCTCACCACCCGGCCCGCTAGGGGCGCCGTCCTCATTCAGGGCGTTAGAACGGGCAGGGCCCCCCGAGCCCCCGGCGACCTTCGAAGGTCCCCCGCGACAAAACGCTTGGGGCCATGCTCCCGCTCGCCAGCGCCCTCACCTCGGCTAGCCCCTCCGCATGTGGCAGAGCCGGCGGATCGGGCCTGCCAGCCTCCTGGGGGCTAACCCGAACCCTAGGTCGGCCCCCAAGGGGCCCCTCCCAAGGGGCCTATCGCTACAATGCCTGGGATTGGTGACCCCCGAGTCCAAGCGCTGGACTCACCGTGCCGCCCCGCCGCCACCCGGGCCGGTAGGAGAGCTGTCGGTCATTCAGGGCAGAACAACGGACAGGGCCCTCGGAGCCCCCAGCGCCGTTTGAAGGCCCTCCGCGCCAAAACCCTTGGGCCCACGCTCCCGCTCGCCAGCACCATCACTTCAGCCCACCCTCCGCTCCCTGCACAGCCGGCGGATTGGGCCTGACGGCCTCCTGGGGGCTAACCCTAACCCAAGCTCGATCCCTCGAGGGGCCCATCCCAAGGGGCCTGGTGCCGCAACGCCAGGGATTCGGGACCCACAAGCCCCAGCGCCAGACTCACCCTCCCGCCCCGCTGCCACCCGGGCCTCTAGGGGCACCGCCGGTCATCCAGGGCGGGAGAACGGGCAGGGCTTCTTGAGCCCCGGCGACCTTCGAAGGCCCCCGCGCCAAAACTCATGGGCCTACGCTACCGCTCGCCAGCGCCCTCACCTCGGCCCTCCCCTCTGCTCACCGCACAGCCGGTGGATTGGGCCTGCGGCCTCCTGGGGGCTAACCATAACCCTAGGTCAGCCTCCGAGGGGCCCCTGCGAAGGGGCCTGGTGCCGCAACACCGGGAATTGGGAACTCCCCAACCCCAGCGACGGACTCACCCTGTCACCCTGCCGCCACCCGGGCCCCAGGGGCGCTGCAGGTCATTCAGGGCGGGAAAACGGGCAGGGTCCTCCGATCCCCCGGCGACCTTCAAAGGCTTCCCGCGCCAAAACGCTTCGGCCTAGCTCCCGCTCGCCCGCGCCCTCCCCTCGGCCCTCCCCTCACTCGCCGCGCAGCTAGCACATCGGGCCTGCCGGCCTCCTGGGGGCTAACTGTAACCTTAGGTCGGCCCCCGAGGGGCCACTACCAAGGGTCTGCCCCCGCAACGCCGGGGATTGGGGACCCCCAAGCCCCAGTGCCGGGCTCACCCTGCCGCCCCGCCCCTCCGGGCCGCTAGTAGCGCCGCTGGTCATTCAGGGCAGGAGACCGGGTTGGGCCCTCTGAACCCCCGATGACCTTCGAAGGCCCCCCGTGCCAAAACGCTTGGGTCCACATTCTTGCTCTCAAGCGCCCTCACCTGGGTCCACCCCTCCGCTCGCCTCACAGCCGGCGGATCGGGCCTGCTGGCCCCCTGGGGGCTAACAATAACCCTTGGTCGGCCCCCTAGAGCCCTTCCAAAGGGGTCTGGCGCCCCAACGCCGAGGACTGGGGACCCCCAAGCCCCAGCGCCCAAGTCACCCTAACACCCCTCCTCCACCCGGGCCGCTAGGGGAGCCGCCGGTCATTCAGGGCAGAAGAACGTACAGGGCCCTCCAAGCCCCCAGCGACTTTCGAAGGACCCCCGCGCCAAAACGCCTGAGCCCACGCTCCCGCTCGCCAGCGGCCTCACCTCCGCCCGCCTCTCCGCTTGCCGCAGAGCTGGCGGATCGGGCTTCCGGCCTCCTGGGGGCTAAATCTAACCCTAGCTCCATCCCTCGAGGGGCCCCTCCCAAGGGGCCTGGTGCCGCAACGCCAGGGATTCGGGACCCACAAGCCCCAGCGCCAGACTCACCTTCCCGCCCCGCTGCCACCCGGGCCTCTAGGGGCACCGCCGGTCATCCAGGGCGGGAGAACGGGCAGGGTGCTCCGAGCCCCTGGTGACCTTCAAAGGCCCCCGCACCAAAACGCTTGGGCCCACGCTCCTGCTCTTCAGCGCCCTCACCTCGGCCTGCCCCTCCGCTCGCCACACAGCTGGCAGATCGGGCCTGCCGGCCTCCTGGGGGCTAACCCTAACCCTAGCTCACCCTCGGAGGGGCTCATCCCAAGGTGCCTGGAGCGGCAATGCCGGGCATTGGAGACCCACGAGCCACAGTGCTGGACTCACCGTGCTGCCCCGCCGCCACACAGGCCGCTAGTGGCACCACCGGTCATTCAGGGCGGGAGAACGGGAAGGGCCCTTGGAGCCCCCGGCCTCTTTCGAAGGCCCCCCGCGCCAGAAAGCTTGCGCCTACTCTCCCGGTAGCCAGTGCCCTCACCTCAGCCCGCCCCTCCGCTCGCCGCACAGCCGGCGGATAGGGCCCGCCAGCCTCCTGGGGGCTAACCCTATCCCTACGTCGGCCCCCGAGAGGCCCCTCCCAACGGGCCTGGCACCGCAACACCGGGCTTGGGGACCGCTAGCCCCAGCATCCGACTCACCATGCTCCCCCGCCGGCAACTGACCCACTAGGGGCACCGCCGGACATTCAGTGCGGGAGAACGGGCAGGGCTTCTTGAGCCCCGGCGACCTTCGAAGGCCCCCCGCGCCAAAACTCATGGGCCTACGCTACCGCTCGCCAGCGCCCTCACCTCGGCCCTCCCCTCTGCTCACCGCACAGCCGGTGGATTGGGCCTGCGGCCTCCTGGGGGCTAACCATAACCCTAGGTCAGCCTCCGAGGGGCCCCTGCGAAGGGGCCTGGTGCCGCAACACCGGGAATTGGGAACTCCCCAACCCCAGCGACGGACTCACCCTGTCACCCTGCCGCCACCCGGGCCCCAGGGGCGCTGCAGGTCATTCAGGGCGGGAAAACGGGCAGGGTCCTCCGATCCCCCGGCGACCTTCGAAGGCTTCCCGCGCCAAAACGCTTCGGCCAAGCTCCCGCTCGCCCGCGCCCTCCCCTCGGCCCTCCCCTCACTCGCCGCACAGCTAGCACGTCGGGCCTGCCGGCCTCCTGGGGGCTAACTGTAACCTTAGGTCGGCCCCCGAGGGGCCACTACCAAGGGTCTGCCCCCGCAACGCCGGGGATTGGGGACCCCCAAGCCCCAGTGCCGGGCTCACCCTGCCGCCCCGCCCCTCCGGGCCGCTAGTAGCGCCGCTGGTCATTCAGGGCAGGAGACCGGGTTGGGCCCTCTGAACCCCCGATGACCTTCGAAGGCCCCCCGTGCCAAAACGCTTGGGTCCACATTCTTGCTCTCAAGCGCCCTCACCTGGGTCCACCCCTCCGCTCGCCTCACAGCCGGCGGATCGGGCCTGCTGGCCCCCTGGGGGCTAACAATAACCCTTGGTCGGCCCCCTAGAGCCCTTCCAAAGGGGTCTGGCGCCCCAACGCCGAGGACTGGGGACCCCCAAGCCCCAGCGCCCAAGTCACCCTAACACCCCTCCTCCACCCGGGCCGCTAGGGGAGCCGCCGGTCATTCAGGGCAGAAGAACGTACAGGGCCCTCCAAGCCCCCAGCGACTTTCGAAGGACCCCCGCGCCAAAACGCCTGAGCCCACGCTCCCGCTCGCCAGCGGCCTCACCTCCGCCCGCCTCTCCGCTTGCCGCAGAGCTGGCGGATCGGGCTTCCGGCCTCCTGGGGGCTAAATCTAACCATAGGTCGGCCCCCTAGGGGCCCCAGCAAGGGGCCTAGAGCCGCAACACCGGGGATTGGAGAACCCCGAGCTCCAGCGCTGGACACAACCGGCTGCCCCGCTGCCACATGGGCCACTAGGGGCGCTGCCGGTCATTCAGGGCGGGACAACGGGCAGGGCCCTCAGAGCCTCTGGCGACATTCGAAGGCCCCCCGCGCCAAAACGCTTGGGCCCACGCTCCTGCTCACAAGCGCCCTCACCTCGGCCTGCCCCTCTGCTCACCACACAGCCGGCGGATCGGGCCTGCCGGCCTCCTCGGAGCTAACCCTAACCCTAGGTGAGTCCCCGAGGGGCCCCTCCCAAGGGGCATGGCGCCAAAACGCCGGGGATTGGGAACCCCTGAGTCCCAGCGCCCGACTCACCCTACCGCCCCTCCTCCACCAGGGCTTTTAGGGGAGCCGCCCGTCATTCAGGGCGGGAGAACGGGCAGGGCCGTCCGAACCCCTGGCGACATTCGAAGGACCCCCGCGCCAAAATGACTGGGCCCACTCTCCAGACTGCCAGCGGCCTCACCTCCGACCACCCCTCCACTCACCGCAGAGCTGGCGGATCGGGCCTGCGGGCCTCCTGGGGGCTAAGCCTAACCATATGTCGGCCCCCGAGGGGCCCCTAGCAAGAGGCCTGGAGTCGTAACGCCGGGGATTGGGGACCCCTGAACCCCAGTGCCGGACTCACCCGGCCGCCCCGCTGCCACCTGCACCACTAGGAGCGCCACCGGTCATTCAGTGCGGGAGAACGGGCAGGGTCCTCCGATCCCCCCACGACCTTCGAAGGGCCCCCCGCACCAAAACACTTGACCCACGCTCCCGCTAGCCAGCGCCCTCACCTCGGCCCGCCCCTCCGCTCGCCGCACAGCCGTAGGATCGGGCCTGTCAGCCCCCTGGGTGTAACCCTAACCCTAGGTCTGCCCCCACGGGGCCCCTCCCAAGGGGCCTGGCATCGCAATGCCGGGGATTGGGGACCCCCGAGCACCAGTGCTGGACTCTCCCTGCCACCCCACCACCACCCAGTCCGCTAGGGGCGCCGCCGGTCATTCAGTGCTGGAGAACAGGCAGGGCCCTCTGAGCCCCCGCGACCTTCGTAGGCCCCTCGCGCCAAAATGCTTGGGCCCACGCTCCCACTCGCCAGCGCCCTCTACTCGGCCCGCCCCTCCACTCGATGAACAGCTAGCGGATCAGGCCTGCCTGTTTCCTGGGGGCTAACACTATCCCTAGGTCAGACCCCAAGGGGCCACTTCCAAAGGCCTGGTGCCACAACGCCGGGGATTGGTGACCCCCAAGCCTCAGCGCCGGAGTCACCCTTCCGCCCCACAGCTACCGGGCCAGTAGGGACGCCACCAGTCATTCAGAGCGGGAGAATGGGCAGGGCCCTCCGAGGCCCTGGCGACCTTTGAGGCCCCCCACGCCAAAACGCTTGGGCCCACGCTCCCGCTAGCAAGCGCCCTCACCTCGGTCCGCCCCCCCTCTCGCCGCACAGACAGCGGATTGGGCCTGCCAGCCTCCTGGGAACTAACCCTAACTCTAGGTCTGCTCACGAGGGGCCCCTCCCAAGGGGCCTGGCGATGCCACGCCGGGGATTGGGGACCCTCAAGCCCCAGCGCATTACTTACCCTGCCGCCCTGCCGCCACCCGGGCTGCTAGGGGCGCCACCGGTTATTTAGGGCGGGAGAACGGGCAGGGCCCTCCGAGCCCCCAGTGACCTTTGAAGGCCCCCCGTGACAAAACGCTTGGGCCTAGGCTCCTGCTCGCCAGCACCCTCTCCTCAGCCCGCCCCTCCGCTCGCCGCACAGCCGGCAGATCGGGACTGCCGGCCTCCTGGGGCTAACCCTAACCCTAGGTCGGCTCCCGAGGGGCCCATCCCAAGGGGCCTGGCGCCGCCACGCGGGTGATTGGGGACCCCCGAGCACCAGGGCTGAACTCACCCTGCCGCCCCGCTGCGACCCGGATCGCTAGGGGCACCGTCCTCATTCGGGGCTGGGGAACGGGCAGGGCCCTCTGAGCCCCCGGTGACCTTCGAAGGCCCGACACGCCAAAACGCTTGGGCTCCCGCTCCCGCTCGCCAGCGCCCTCACCTCGCCCCGCCCCTCCGTTCTCTGCACAGCCGGCGGATCGGGCCCCGGCCTCCTTTGGGCTAACCTCAACCCTAGGTCGGCCCCCGAGGGACCCCTCCCAAGGGGCCAGGCGCCGCCACGCCGGGGCATTTGGACCCCTGAGCCCTACTCCAGACTCACCCTGCCGCCCCGCCGCCACCCGGGACGCTAGGGGCGCCACCGGTCATTCAGGGAGGGAGTACGGGCAGGGCCCTCCGAGCCCCCGATGACCTTCGAAGGCCCCCCGCACCAAAACGCTTGGGCCTAAGCTCCCGCTCGCCAGCGCCCTCACCTCGGCTCACCCCTCCCCTCGCCGCACAGCCGGCCAATCGGGCCTGCCGGCCTCCTTTGGGCTAACGATAACCCTAGCTCGGCCCCCGAGGGACCCCTCCCAAGGGGCCTGGCAATGCCACGCCGGGTATTGGGGACCCCCGAGCCCGAGCTCCGGACTCACCCTGCCTCCCCGCCGCCACCCTGGCCGCTAGGGAGCCGCCGGGCATTCAGGGCGGGAGAACTTGCTGGGCCCTCTGAGCCCCCGGTGAGCTTCGAAGGCCCCCCATGCCAAAACGCTTGGGCCCACGCTCCCGCTTGCCAGCGCATTCACGTCGGCCCACCCCTCCGCTCGCTGCACAGCCGGCGGATTGGGCCCGCCGGCCTCCTTTGGGCTAACACTCACCATATGTCGGCCCCCGAGGGACCCCTCCCAAGTGCCTGGAGCCACCGCGCCGGGGATCGGGGACCACTGAGCCCCAGCTCCAGACTCATCCTGCCGACACGCCGCCACCCTGGCCGCTAGGGGCGCCACCGGTCATTTAGGGTGTGAGAATGGGCAGGGCCCTCCAAGCCCCCAGCGACAATCCAAGGCCCCCCGTGCCAAAACGCCTGGGCCCACGCTCCCCCTCGCCAGCGCCCTCACCTCGGCCGCCCCTCTGCTCGCCGCACAGCCGGCGGTTCGGGCCTGCCGGCCTCCTTTGGGCTAACCCTAAACCTAGGTCGGCCCCAGAGGAGCCCCTCCCAAGGGGCCTGGCGCCGCCACGCTGGGGATTGGGGACACCCGAACCCCACCGCCGGACGCACTCTGCCGCTCCTCACCACCCGGCCCGCTAGGGGCGCCGTCCTCATTCAGGGCGTTAGAACGGGCAGGGCCCCCCGAGCCCCCGGCGACCTTCGAAGGTCCCCCGCGACAAAACGCTTGGGGCCATGCTCCCGCTCGCCAGCGCCCTCACCTCGGCTAGCCCCTCCGCATGTGGCAGAGCCGGCGGATCGGGCCTGCCAGCCTCCTGGGGGCTAACCCGAACCCTAGGTCGGCCCCCAAGGGGCCCCTCCCAAGGGGCCTATCGCTACAATGCCTGGGATTGGTGACCCCCGAGTCCAAGCGCTGGACTCACCGTGCCGCCCCGCCGCCACCCGGGCCGGTAGGAGAGCTGTCGGTCATTCAGGGCAGAACAACGGACAGGGCCCTCGGAGCCCCCAGCGCCGTTTGAAGGCCCTCCGCGCCAAAACCCTTGGGCCCACGCTCCCGCTCGCCAGCACCATCACTTCAGCCCACCCTCCGCTCCCTGCACAGCCGGCGGATTGGGCCTGACGGCCTCCTGGGGGCTAACCCTAACCCAAGCTCGATCCCTCGAGGGGCCCATCCCAAGGGGCCTGGTGCCGCAACGCCAGGGATTCGGGACCCACAAGCCCCAGCGCCAGACTCACCCTCCCGCCCCGCTGCCACCCGGGCCTCTAGGGGCACCGCCGGTCATCCAGGGCGGGAGAACGGGCAGGGCTTCTTGAGCCCCGGCGACCTTCGAAGGCCCCCGCGCCAAAACTCATGGGCCTACGCTACCGCTCGCCAGCGCCCTCACCTCGGCCCTCCCCTCTGCTCACCGCACAGCCGGTGGATTGGGCCTGCGGCCTCCTGGGGGCTAACCATAACCCTAGGTCAGCCTCCGAGGGGCCCCTGCGAAGGGGCCTGGTGCCGCAACACCGGGAATTGGGAACTCCCCAACCCCAGCGACGGACTCACCCTGTCACCCTGCCGCCACCCGGGCCCCAGGGGCGCTGCAGGTCATTCAGGGCGGGAAAACGGGCAGGGTCCTCCGATCCCCCGGCGACCTTCAAAGGCTTCCCGCGCCAAAACGCTTCGGCCTAGCTCCCGCTCGCCCGCGCCCTCCCCTCGGCCCTCCCCTCACTCGCCGCGCAGCTAGCACATCGGGCCTGCCGGCCTCCTGGGGGCTAACTGTAACCTTAGGTCGGCCCCCGAGGGGCCACTACCAAGGGTCTGCCCCCGCAACGCCGGGGATTGGGGACCCCCAAGCCCCAGTGCCGGGCTCACCCTGCCGCCCCGCCCCTCCGGGCCGCTAGTAGCGCCGCTGGTCATTCAGGGCAGGAGACCGGGTTGGGCCCTCTGAACCCCCGATGACCTTCGAAGGCCCCCCGTGCCAAAACGCTTGGGTCCACATTCTTGCTCTCAAGCGCCCTCACCTGGGTCCACCCCTCCGCTCGCCTCACAGCCGGCGGATCGGGCCTGCTGGCCCCCTGGGGGCTAACAATAACCCTTGGTCGGCCCCCTAGAGCCCTTCCAAAGGGGTCTGGCGCCCCAACGCCGAGGACTGGGGACCCCCAAGCCCCAGCGCCCAAGTCACCCTAACACCCCTCCTCCACCCGGGCCGCTAGGGGAGCCGCCGGTCATTCAGGGCAGAAGAACGTACAGGGCCCTCCAAGCCCCCAGCGACTTTCGAAGGACCCCCGCGCCAAAACGCCTGAGCCCACGCTCCCGCTCGCCAGCGGCCTCACCTCCGCCCGCCTCTCCGCTTGCCGCAGAGCTGGCGGATCGGGCTTCCGGCCTCCTGGGGGCTAAATCTAACCCTAGCTCCATCCCTCGAGGGGCCCCTCCCAAGGGGCCTGGTGCCGCAACGCCAGGGATTCGGGACCCACAAGCCCCAGCGCCAGACTCACCTTCCCGCCCCGCTGCCACCCGGGCCTCTAGGGGCACCGCCGGTCATCCAGGGCGGGAGAACGGGCAGGGTGCTCCGAGCCCCTGGTGACCTTCAAAGGCCCCCGCACCAAAACGCTTGGGCCCACGCTCCTGCTCTTCAGCGCCCTCACCTCGGCCTGCCCCTCCGCTCGCCACACAGCTGGCAGATCGGGCCTGCCGGCCTCCTGGGGGCTAACCCTAACCCTAGCTCACCCTCGGAGGGGCTCATCCCAAGGTGCCTGGAGCGGCAATGCCGGGCATTGGAGACCCACGAGCCACAGTGCTGGACTCACCGTGCTGCCCCGCCGCCACACAGGCCGCTAGTGGCACCACCGGTCATTCAGGGCGGGAGAACGGGAAGGGCCCTTGGAGCCCCCGGCCTCTTTCGAAGGCCCCCCGCGCCAGAAAGCTTGCGCCTACTCTCCCGGTAGCCAGTGCCCTCACCTCGGCCCGCCCCTCCGCTCGCCGCACAGCCGGCGGATAGGGCCCGCCAGCCTCCTGGGGGCTAACCCTATCCCTACGTCGGCCCCCGAGAGGCCCCTCCCAACGGGCCTGGCACCGCAACACCGGGCTTGGGGACCGCTAGCCCCAGCATCCGACTCACCATGCTCCCCCGCCGGCAACTGACCCACTAGGGGCACCGCCGGACATTCAGTGCGGGAGAACGGGCAGGGCTTCTTGAGCCCCGGCGACCTTCGAAGGCCCCCCGCGCCAAAACTCATGGGCCTACGCTACCGCTCGCCAGCGCCCTCACCTCGGCCCTCCCCTCTGCTCACCGCACAGCCGGTGGATTGGGCCTGCGGCCTCCTGGGGGCTAACCATAACCCTAGGTCAGCCTCCGAGGGGCCCCTGCGAAGGGGCCTAGTGCCGCAACACCGGGAATTGGGAACTCCCCAACCCCAGCGACGGACTCACCCTGTCACCCTGCCGCCACCCGGGCCCCAGGGGCGCTGCAGGTCATTCAGGGCGGGAAAACGGGCAGGGTCCTCCGATCCCCCGGCGACCTTCGAAGGCTTCCCGCGCCAAAACGCTTCGGCCAAGCTCCCGCTCGCCCGCGCCCTCCCCTCGGCCCTCCCCTCACTCGCCGCACAGCTAGCACGTCGGGCCTGCCGGCCTCCTGGGGGCTAACTGTAACCTTAGGTCGGCCCCCGAGGGGCCACTACCAAGGGTCTGCCCCCGCAACGCCGGGGATTGGGGACCCCCAAGCCCCAGTGCCGGGCTCACCCTGCCGCCCCGCCCCTCCGGGCCGCTAGTAGCGCCGCTGGTCATTCAGGGCAGGAGACCGGGTTGGGCCCTCTGAACCCCCGATGACCTTCGAAGGCCCCCCGTGCCAAAACGCTTGGGTCCACATTCTTGCTCTCAAGCGCCCTCACCTGGGTCCACCCCTCTGCTCGCCTCACAGCCGGCGGATCGGGCCTGCTGGCCCCCTGGGGGCTAACAATAACCCTTGGTCGGCCCCCTAGAGCCCTTCCAAAGGGGTCTGGCGCCCCAACGCCGAGGACTGGGGACCCCCAAGCCCCAGCGCCCAAGTCACCCTAACACCCCTCCTCCACCCGGGCCGCTAGGGGAGCCGCCGGTCATTCAGGGCAGAAGAACGTACAGGGCCCTCCAAGCCCCCAGCGACTTTCGAAGGACCCCCGCGCCAAAACGCCTGAGCCCACGCTCCCGCTCGCCAGCGGCCTCACCTCCGCCCGCCTCTCCGCTTGCCGCAGAGCTGGCGGATCGGGCTTCCGGCCTCCTGGGGGCTAAATCTAACCCTAGCTCCATCCCTCGAGGGGCCCCTCCCAAGGGGCCTGGTGCCGCAACGCCAGGGATTCGGGACCCACAAGCCCCAGCGCCAGACTCACCTTCCCGCCCCGCTGCCACCCGGGCCTCTAGGGGCACCGCCGGTCATCCAGGGCGGGAGAACGGGCAGGGTGCTCCGAGCCCCTGGTGACCTTCAAAGGCCCCCGCACCAAAACGCTTGGGCCCACGCTCCTGCTCTTCAGCGCCCTCACCTCGGCCTGCCCCTCCGCTCGCCACACAGCTGGCAGATCGGGCCTGCCGGCCTCCTGGGGGCTAACCCTAACCCTAGCTCACCCTCGGAGGGGCTCATCCCAAGGTGCCTGGAGCGGCAATGCCGGGCATTGGAGACCCACGAGCCACAGTGCTGGACTCACCGTGCTGCCCCGCCGCCACACAGGCCGCTAGTGGCACCACCGGTCATTCAGGGCGGGAGAACGGGAAGGGCCCTTGGAGCCCCCGGCCTCTTTCGAAGGCCCCCCGCGCCAGAATGCTTGCGCCCACTCTCCCGGTAGCCAGTGCCCTCACCTCGGCCCGCCCCTCCGCTCGCCGCACAGCCGGCGGATAGGGCCCGCCAGCCTCCTGGGGGCTAACCCTATCCCTACGTCGGCCCCCGAGAGGCCCCTCCCAACGGGCCTGGCACCGCAACACCGGGCTTGGGGACCGCTAGCCCCAGCATCCGACTCACCATGCTCCCCCGCCGGCAACTGACCCACTAGGGGCACCGCCGGACATTCAGTGCGGGAGAACGGGCAGGGCTTCTTGAGCCCCGGCGACCTTCGAAGGCCCCCCGCGCCAAAACTCATGGGCCTACGCTACCGCTCGCCAGCGCCCTCACCTCGGCCCTCCCCTCTGCTCACCGCACAGCCGGTGGATTGGGCCTGCGGCCTCCTGGGGGCTAACCATAACCCTAGGTCAGCCTCCGAGGGGCCCCTGCGAAGGGGCCTGGTGCCGCAACACCGGGAATTGGGAACTCCCCAACCCCAGCGACGGACTCACCCTGTCACCCTGCCGCCACCCGGGCCCCAGGGGCGCTGCAGGTCATTCAGGGCGGGAAAACGGGCAGGGTCCTCCGATCCCCCGGCGACCTTCGAAGGCTTCCCGCGCCAAAACGCTTCGGCCTAGCTCCCGCTCGCCCGCGCCCTCCCCTCGGCCCTCCCCTCACTCGCCGCACAGCTAGCACGTCGGGCCTGCCGGCCTCCTGGGGGCTAACTGTAACCTTAGGTCGGCCCCCGAGGGGCCACTACCAAGGGTCTGCCCCCGCAACGCCGGGGATTGGGGACCCCCAAGCCCCAGTGCCGGGCTCACCCTGCCGCCCCGCCCCTCCGGGCCGCTAGTAGCGCCGCTGGTCATTCAGGGCAGGAGACCGGGTTGGGCCCTCTGAACCCCCGATGACCTTCGAAGGCCCCCCGTGCCAAAACGCTTGGGTCCACATTCTTGCTCTCAAGCGCCCTCACCTGGGTCCACCCCTCCGCTCGCCTCACAGCCGGCGGATCGGGCCTGCTGGCCCCCTGGGGGCTAACAATAACCCTTGGTCGGCCCCCTAGAGCCCTTCCAAAGGGGTCTGGCGCCCCAACGCCGAGGACTGGGGACCCCCAAGCCCCAGCGCCCAAGTCACCCTAACACCCCTCCTCCACCCGGGCCGCTAGGGGAGCCGCCGGTCATTCAGGGCAGAAGAACGTACAGGGCCCTCCAAGCCCCCAGCGACTTTCGAAGGACCCCCGCGCCAAAACGCCTGAGCCCACGCTCCCGCTCGCCAGCGGCCTCACCTCCGCCCGCCTCTCCGCTTGCCGCAGAGCTGGCGGATCGGGCTTCCGGCCTCCTGGGGGCTAAATCTAACCCTAGCTCCATCCCTCGAGGGGCCCCTCCCAAGGGGCCTGGTGCCGCAACGCCAGGGATTCGGGACCCACAAGCCCCAGCGCCAGACTCACCTTCCCGCCCCGCTGCCACCCGGGCCTCTAGGGGCACCGCCGGTCATCCAGGGCGGGAGAACGGGCAGGGTGCTCCGAGCCCCTGGTGACCTTCAAAGGCCCCCGCACCAAAACGCTTGGGCCCACGCTCCTGCTCTTCAGCGCCCTCACCTCGGCCTGCCCCTCCGCTCGCCACACAGCTGGCAGATCGGGCCTGCCGGCCTCCTGGGGGCTAACCCTAACCCTAGCTCACCCTCGGAGGGGCTCATCCCAAGGTGCCTGGAGCGGCAATGCCGGGCATTGGAGACCCACGAGCCACAGTGCTGGACTCACCGTGCTGCCCCGCCGCCACACAGGCCGCTAGTGGCACCACCGGTCATTCAGGGCGGGAGAACGGGAAGGGCCCTTGGAGCCCCCGGCCTCTTTCGAAGGCCCCCCGCGCCAGAAAGCTTGCGCCTACTCTCCCGGTAGCCAGTGCCCTCACCTCGGCCCGCCCCTCCGCTCGCCGCACAGCCGGCGGATAGGGCCCGCCAGCCTCCTGGGGGCTAACCCTATCCCTACGTCGGCCCCCGAGAGGCCCCTCCCAACGGGCCTGGCACCGCAACACCGGGCTTGGGGACCGCTAGCCCCAGCATCCGACTCACCATGCTCCCCCGCCGGCAACTGACCCACTAGGGGCACCGCCGGACATTCAGTGCGGGAGAACGGGCAGGGCTTCTTGAGCCCCGGCGACCTTCGAAGGCCCCCCGCGCCAAAACTCATGGGCCTACGCTACCGCTCGCCAGCGCCCTCACCTCGGCCCTCCCCTCTGCTCACCGCACAGCCGGTGGATTGGGCCTGCGGCCTCCTGGGGGCTAACCATAACCCTAGGTCAGCCTCCGAGGGGCCCCTGCGAAGGGGCCTAGTGCCGCAACACCGGGAATTGGGAACTCCCCAACCCCAGCGACGGACTCACCCTGTCACCCTGCCGCCACCCGGGCCCCAGGGGCGCTGCAGGTCATTCAGGGCGGGAAAACGGGCAGGGTCCTCCGATCCCCCGGCGACCTTCGAAGGCTTCCCGCGCCAAAACGCTTCGGCCAAGCTCCCGCTCGCCCGCGCCCTCCCCTCGGCCCTCCCCTCACTCGCCGCACAGCTAGCACGTCGGGCCTGCCGGCCTCCTGGGGGCTAACTGTAACCTTAGGTCGGCCCCCGAGGGGCCACTACCAAGGGTCTGCCCCCGCAACGCCGGGGATTGGGGACCCCCAAGCCCCAGTGCCGGGCTCACCCTGCCGCCCCGCCCCTCCGGGCCGCTAGTAGCGCCGCTGGTCATTCAGGGCAGGAGACCGGGTTGGGCCCTCTGAACCCCCGATGACCTTCGAAGGCCCCCCGTGCCAAAACGCTTGGGTCCACATTCTTGCTCTCAAGCGCCCTCACCTGGGTCCACCCCTCTGCTCGCCTCACAGCCGGCGGATCGGGCCTGCTGGCCCCCTGGGGGCTAACAATAACCCTTGGTCGGCCCCCTAGAGCCCTTCCAAAGGGGTCTGGCGCCCCAACGCCGAGGACTGGGGACCCCCAAGCCCCAGCGCCCAAGTCACCCTAACACCCCTCCTCCACCCGGGCCGCTAGGGGAGCCGCCGGTCATTCAGGGCAGAAGAACGTACAGGGCCCTCCAAGCCCCCAGCGACTTTCGAAGGACCCCCGCGCCAAAACGCCTGAGCCCACGCTCCCGCTCGCCAGCGGCCTCACCTCCGCCCGCCTCTCCGCTTGCCGCAGAGCTGGCGGATCGGGCTTCCGGCCTCCTGGGGGCTAAATCTAACCCTAGCTCCATCCCTCGAGGGGCCCCTCCCAAGGGGCCTGGTGCCGCAACGCCAGGGATTCGGGACCCACAAGCCCCAGCGCCAGACTCACCTTCCCGCCCCGCTGCCACCCGGGCCTCTAGGGGCACCGCCGGTCATCCAGGGCGGGAGAACGGGCAGGGTGCTCCGAGCCCCTGGTGACCTTCAAAGGCCCCCGCACCAAAACGCTTGGGCCCACGCTCCTGCTCTTCAGCGCCCTCACCTCGGCCTGCCCCTCCGCTCGCCACACAGCTGGCAGATCGGGCCTGCCGGCCTCCTGGGGGCTAACCCTAACCCTAGCTCACCCTCGGAGGGGCTCATCCCAAGGTGCCTGGAGCGGCAATGCCGGGCATTGGAGACCCACGAGCCACAGTGCTGGACTCACCGTGCTGCCCCGCCGCCACACAGGCCGCTAGTGGCACCACCGGTCATTCAGGGCGGGAGAACGGGAAGGGCCCTTGGAGCCCCCGGCCTCTTTCGAAGGCCCCCCGCGCCAGAATGCTTGCGCCCACTCTCCCGGTAGCCAGTGCCCTCACCTCGGCCCGCCCCTCCGCTCGCCGCACAGCCGGCGGATAGGGCCCGCCAGCCTCCTGGGGGCTAACCCTATCCCTACGTCGGCCCCCGAGAGGCCCCTCCCAACGGGCCTGGCACCGCAACACCGGGCTTGGGGACCGCTAGCCCCAGCATCCGACTCACCATGCTCCCCCGCCGGCAACTGACCCACTAGGGGCACCGCCGGACATTCAGTGCGGGAGAACGGGCAGGGCTTCTTGAGCCCCGGCGACCTTCGAAGGCCCCCCGCGCCAAAACTCATGGGCCTACGCTACCGCTCGCCAGCGCCCTCACCTCGGCCCTCCCCTCTGCTCACCGCACAGCCGGTGGATTGGGCCTGCGGCCTCCTGGGGGCTAACCATAACCCTAGGTCAGCCTCCGAGGGGCCCCTGCGAAGGGGCCTGGTGCCGCAACACCGGGAATTGGGAACTCCCCAACCCCAGCGACGGACTCACCCTGTCACCCTGCCGCCACCCGGGCCCCAGGGGCGCTGCAGGTCATTCAGGGCGGGAAAACGGGCAGGGTCCTCCGATCCCCCGGCGACCTTCGAAGGCTTCCCGCGCCAAAACGCTTCGGCCTAGCTCCCGCTCGCCCGCGCCCTCCCCTCGGCCCTCCCCTCACTCGCCGCACAGCTAGCACGTCGGGCCTGCCGGCCTCCTGGGGGCTAACTGTAACCTTAGGTCGGCCCCCGAGGGGCCACTACCAAGGGTCTGCCCCCGCAACGCCGGGGATTGGGGACCCCCAAGCCCCAGTGCCGGGCTCACCCTGCCGCCCCGCCCCTCCGGGCCGCTAGTAGCGCCGCTGGTCATTCAGGGCAGGAGACCGGGTTGGGCCCTCTGAACCCCCGATGACCTTCGAAGGCCCCCCGTGCCAAAACGCTTGGGTCCACATTCTTGCTCTCAAGCGCCCTCACCTGGGTCCACCCCTCCGCTCGCCTCACAGCCGGCGGATCGGGCCTGCTGGCCCCCTGGGGGCTAACAATAACCCTTGGTCGGCCCCCTAGAGCCCTTCCAAAGGGGTCTGGCGCCCCAACGCCGAGGACTGGGGACCCCCAAGCCCCAGCGCCCAAGTCACCCTAACACCCCTCCTCCACCCGGGCCGCTAGGGGAGCCGCCGGTCATTCAGGGCAGAAGAACGTACAGGGCCCTCCAAGCCCCCAGCGACTTTCGAAGGACCCCCGCGCCAAAACGCCTGAGCCCACGCTCCCGCTCGCCAGCGGCCTCACCTCCGCCCGCCTCTCCGCTTGCCGCAGAGCTGGCGGATCGGGCTTCCGGCCTCCTGGGGGCTAAATCTAACCCTAGCTCCATCCCTCGAGGGGCCCCTCCCAAGGGGCCTGGTGCCGCAACGCCAGGGATTCGGGACCCACAAGCCCCAGCGCCAGACTCACCTTCCCGCCCCGCTGCCACCCGGGCCTCTAGGGGCACCGCCGGTCATCCAGGGCGGGAGAACGGGCAGGGTGCTCCGAGCCCCTGGTGACCTTCAAAGGCCCCCGCACCAAAACGCTTGGGCCCACGCTCCTGCTCTTCAGCGCCCTCACCTCGGCCTGCCCCTCCGCTCGCCACACAGCTGGCAGATCGGGCCTGCCGGCCTCCTGGGGGCTAACCCTAACCCTAGCTCACCCTCGGAGGGGCTCATCCCAAGGTGCCTGGAGCGGCAATGCCGGGCATTGGAGACCCACGAGCCACAGTGCTGGACTCACCGTGCTGCCCCGCCGCCACACAGGCCGCTAGTGGCACCACCGGTCATTCAGGGCGGGAGAACGGGAAGGGCCCTTGGAGCCCCCGGCCTCTTTCGAAGGCCCCCCGCGCCAGAAAGCTTGCGCCTACTCTCCCGGTAGCCAGTGCCCTCACCTCGGCCCGCCCCTCCGCTCGCCGCACAGCCGGCGGATAGGGCCCGCCAGCCTCCTGGGGGCTAACCCTATCCCTACGTCGGCCCCCGAGAGGCCCCTCCCAACGGGCCTGGCACCGCAACACCGGGCTTGGGGACCGCTAGCCCCAGCATCCGACTCACCATGCTCCCCCGCCGGCAACTGACCCACTAGGGGCACCGCCGGACATTCAGTGCGGGAGAACGGGCAGGGCTTCTTGAGCCCCGGCGACCTTCGAAGGCCCCCCGCGCCAAAACTCATGGGCCTACGCTACCGCTCGCCAGCGCCCTCACCTCGGCCCTCCCCTCTGCTCACCGCACAGCCGGTGGATTGGGCCTGCGGCCTCCTGGGGGCTAACCATAACCCTAGGTCAGCCTCCGAGGGGCCCCTGCGAAGGGGCCTGGTGCCGCAACACCGGGAATTGGGAACTCCCCAACCCCAGCGACGGACTCACCCTGTCACCCTGCCGCCACCCGGGCCCCAGGGGCGCTGCAGGTCATTCAGGGCGGGAAAACGGGCAGGGTCCTCCGATCCCCCGGCGACCTTCGAAGGCTTCCCGCGCCAAAACGCTTCGGCCTAGCTCCCGCTCGCCCGCGCCCTCCCCTCGGCCCTCCCCTCACTCGCCGCACAGCTGGCACATCGGGCCTGCCGGCCTCCTGGGGGCTAACTGTAACCTTAGGTCGGCCCCCGAGGGGCCACTACCAAGGGTCTGCCCCCGCAACGCCGGGGATTGGGGACCCCCAAGCCCCAGTGCCGGGCTCACCCTGCCGCCCCGCCCCTCCGGGCCGCTAGTAGCGCCGCTGGTCATTCAGGGCAGGAGACCGGGTTGGGCCCTCTGAACCCCCGATGACCTTCGAAGGCCCCCCGTGCCAAAACGCTTGGGTCCACATTCTTGCTCTCAAGCGCCCTCACCTGGGTCCACCCCTCCGCTCGCCTCACAGCCGGCGGATCGGGCCTGCTGGCCCCCTGGGGGCTAACAATAACCCTTGGTCGGCCCCCTAGAGCCCTTCCAAAGGGGTCTGGCGCCCCAACGCCGAGGACTGGGGACCCCCAAGCCCCAGCGCCCAAGTCACCCTAACACCCCTCCTCCACCCGGGCCGCTAGGGGAGCCGCCGGTCATTCAGGGCAGAAGAACGTACAGGGCCCTCCAAGCCCCCAGCGACTTTCGAAGGACCCCCGCGCCAAAACGCCTGAGCCCACGCTCCCGCTCGCCAGCGGCCTCACCTCCGCCCGCCTCTCCGCTTGCCGCAGAGCTGGCGGATCGGGCTTCCGGCCTCCTGGGGGCTAAATCTAACCCTAGCTCCATCCCTCGAGGGGCCCCTCCCAAGGGGCCTGGTGCCGCAACGCCAGGGATTCGGGACCCACAAGCCCCAGCGCCAGACTCACCTTCCCGCCCCGCTGCCACCCGGGCCTCTAGGGGCACCGCCGGTCATCCAGGGCGGGAGAACGGGCAGGGTGCTCCGAGCCCCTGGTGACCTTCAAAGGCCCCCGCACCAAAACGCTTGGGCCCACGCTCCTGCTCTTCAGCGCCCTCACCTCGGCCTGCCCCTCCGCTCGCCACACAGCTGGCAGATCGGGCCTGCCGGCCTCCTGGGGGCTAACCCTAACCCTAGCTCCACCTCGGAGGGGCTCATCCCAAGGTGCCTGGAGCGGCAATGCCGGGCATTGGAGACCCACGAGCCACAGTGCTGGACTCACCGTGCTGCCCCGCCGCCACACAGGCCGCTAGTGGCACCACCGGTCATTCAGGGCGGGAGAACGGGAAGGGCCCTTGGAGCCCCCGGCCTCTTTCGAAGGCCCCCCGCGCCTGAATGCTTGCGCCCACTCTCCCGGTAGCCAGTGCCCTCACCTCGGCCCGCCCCTCCGCTCGCCGCACAGCCGGCGGATAGGGCCCGCCAGCCTCCTGGGGGCTAACCCTATCCCTACGTCGGCCCCCGAGAGGCCCCTCCCAACGGGCCTGGCACCGCAACACCGGGCTTGGGGACCGCTAGCCCCAGCATCCGACTCACCATGCTCCCCCGCCGGCAACTGACCCACTAGGGGCACCGCCGGACATTCAGTGCGGGAGAACGGGCAGGGCTTCTTGAGCCCCGGCGACCTTCGAAGGCCCCCCGCGCCAAAACTCATGGGCCTACGCTACCGCTCGCCAGCGCCCTCACCTCGGCCCTCCCCTCTGCTCACCGCACAGCCGGTGGATTGGGCCTGCGGCCTCCTGGGGGCTAACCATAACCCTAGGTCAGCCTCCGAGGGGCCCCTGCGAAGGGGCCTGGTGCCGCAACACCGGGAATTGGGAACTCCCCAACCCCAGCGACGGACTCACCCTGTCACCCTGCCGCCACCCGGGCCCCAGGGGCGCTGCAGGTCATTCAGGGCGGGAAAACGGGCAGGGTCCTCCGATCCCCCGGCGACCTTCGAAGGCTTCCCGCGCCAAAACGCTTCGGCCTAGCTCCCGCTCGCCCGCGCCCTCCCCTCGGCCCTCCCCTCACTCGCCGCACAGCTAGCACGTCGGGCCTGCCGGCCTCCTGGGGGCTAACTGTAACCTTAGGTCGGCCCCCGAGGGGCCACTACCAAGGGTCTGCCCCCGCAACGCCGGGGATTGGGGACCCCCAAGCCCCAGTGCCGGGCTCACCCTGCCGCCCCGCCCCTCCGGGCCGCTAGTAGCGCCGCTGGTCATTCAGGGCAGGAGACCGGGTTGGGCCCTCTGAACCCCCGATGACCTTCGAAGGCCCCCCGTGCCAAAACGCTTGGGTCCACATTCTTGCTCTCAAGCGCCCTCACCTGGGTCCACCCCTCCGCTCGCCTCACAGCCGGCGGATCGGGCCTGCTGGCCCCCTGGGGGCTAACAATAACCCTTGGTCGGCCCCCTAGAGCCCTTCCAAAGGGGTCTGGCGCCCCAACGCCGAGGACTGGGGACCCCCAAGCCCCAGCGCCCAAGTCACCCTAACACCCCTCCTCCACCCGGGCCGCTAGGGGAGCCGCCGGTCATTCAGGGCAGAAGAACGTACAGGGCCCTCCAAGCCCCCAGCGACTTTCGAAGGACCCCCGCGCCAAAACGCCTGAGCCCACGCTCCCGCTCGCCAGCGGCCTCACCTCCGCCCGCCTCTCCGCTTGCCGCAGAGCTGGCGGATCGGGCTTCCGGCCTCCTGGGGGCTAAATCTAACCCTAGCTCCATCCCTCGAGGGGCCCCTCCCAAGGGGCCTGGTGCCGCAACGCCAGGGATTCGGGACCCACAAGCCCCAGCGCCAGACTCACCTTCCCGCCCCGCTGCCACCCGGGCCTCTAGGGGCACCGCCGGTCATCCAGGGCGGGAGAACGGGCAGGGTGCTCCGAGCCCCTGGTGACCTTCAAAGGCCCCCGCACCAAAACGCTTGGGCCCACGCTCCTGCTCTTCAGCGCCCTCACCTCGGCCTGCCCCTCCGCTCGCCACACAGCTGGCAGATCGGGCCTGCCGGCCTCCTGGGGGCTAACCCTAACCCTAGCTCACCCTCGGAGGGGCTCATCCCAAGGTGCCTGGAGCGGCAATGCCGGGCATTGGAGACCCACGAGCCACAGTGCTGGACTCACCGTGCTGCCCCGCCGCCACACAGGCCGCTAGTGGCACCACCGGTCATTCAGGGCGGGAGAACGGGAAGGGCCCTTGGAGCCCCCGGCCTCTTTCGAAGGCCCCCCGCGCCAGAAAGCTTGCGCCTACTCTCCCGGTAGCCAGTGCCCTCACCTCGGCCCGCCCCTCCGCTCGCCGCACAGCCGGCGGATAGGGCCCGCCAGCCTCCTGGGGGCTAACCCTATCCCTACGTCGGCCCCCGAGAGGCCCCTCCCAACGGGCCTGGCACCGCAACACCGGGCTTGGGGACCGCTAGCCCCAGCATCCGACTCACCATGCTCCCCCGCCGGCAACTGACCCACTAGGGGCACCGCCGGACATTCAGTGCGGGAGAACGGGCAGGGCTTCTTGAGCCCCGGCGACCTTCGAAGGCCCCCCGCGCCAAAACTCATGGGCCTACGCTACCGCTCGCCAGCGCCCTCACCTCGGCCCTCCCCTCTGCTCACCGCACAGCCGGTGGATTGGGCCTGCGGCCTCCTGGGGGCTAACCATAACCCTAGGTCAGCCTCCGAGGGGCCCCTGCGAAGGGGCCTGGTGCCGCAACACCGGGAATTGGGAACTCCCCAACCCCAGCGACGGACTCACCCTGTCACCCTGCCGCCACCCGGGCCCCAGGGGCGCTGCAGGTCATTCAGGGCGGGAAAACGGGCAGGGTCCTCCGATCCCCCGGCGACCTTCGAAGGCTTCCCGCGCCAAAACGCTTCGGCCAAGCTCCCGCTCGCCCGCGCCCTCCCCTCGGCCCTCCCCTCACTCGCCGCACAGCTAGCACGTCGGGCCTGCCGGCCTCCTGGGGGCTAACTGTAACCTTAGGTCGGCCCCCGAGGGGCCACTACCAAGGGTCTGCCCCCGCAACGCCGGGGATTGGGGACCCCCAAGCCCCAGTGCCGGGCTCACCCTGCCGCCCCGCCCCTCCGGGCCGCTAGTAGCGCCGCTGGTCATTCAGGGCAGGAGACCGGGTTGGGCCCTCTGAACCCCCGATGACCTTCGAAGGCCCCCCGTGCCAAAACGCTTGGGTCCACATTCTTGCTCTCAAGCGCCCTCACCTGGGTCCACCCCTCCGCTCGCCTCACAGCCGGCGGATCGGGCCTGCTGGCCCCCTGGGGGCTAACAATAACCCTTGGTCGGCCCCCTAGAGCCCTTCCAAAGGGGTCTGGCGCCCCAACGCCGAGGACTGGGGACCCCCAAGCCCCAGCGCCCAAGTCACCCTAACACCCCTCCTCCACCCGGGCCGCTAGGGGAGCCGCCGGTCATTCAGGGCAGAAGAACGTACAGGGCCCTCCAAGCCCCCAGCGACTTTCGAAGGACCCCCGCGCCAAAACGCCTGAGCCCACGCTCCCGCTCGCCAGCGGCCTCACCTCCGCCCGCCTCTCCGCTTGCCGCAGAGCTGGCGGATCGGGCTTCCGGCCTCCTGGGGGCTAAATCTAACCCTAGCTCCATCCCTCGAGGGGCCCCTCCCAAGGGGCCTGGTGCCGCAACGCCAGGGATTCGGGACCCACAAGCCCCAGCGCCAGACTCACCTTCCCGCCCCGCTGCCACCCGGGCCTCTAGGGGCACCGCCGGTCATCCAGGGCGGGAGAACGGGCAGGGTGCTCCGAGCCCCTGGTGACCTTCAAAGGCCCCCGCACCAAAACGCTTGGGCCCACGCTCCTGCTCTTCAGCGCCCTCACCTCGGCCTGCCCCTCCGCTCGCCACACAGCTGGCAGATCGGGCCTGCCGGCCTCCTGGGGGCTAACCCTAACCCTAGCTCCACCTCGGAGGGGCTCATCCCAAGGTGCCTGGAGCGGCAATGCCGGGCATTGGAGACCCACGAGCCACAGTGCTGGACTCACCGTGCTGCCCCGCCGCCACACAGGCCGCTAGTGGCACCACCGGTCATTCAGGGCGGGAGAACGGGAAGGGCCCTTGGAGCCCCCGGCCTCTTTCGAAGGCCCCCCGCGCCTGAATGCTTGCGCCCACTCTCCCGGTAGCCAGTGCCCTCACCTCGGCCCGCCCCTCCGCTCGCCGCACAGCCGGCGGATAGGGCCCGCCAGCCTCCTGGGGGCTAACCCTATCCCTACGTCGGCCCCCGAGAGGCCCCTCCCAACGGGCCTGGCACCGCAACACCGGGCTTGGGGACCGCTAGCCCCAGCATCCGACTCACCATGCTCCCCCGCCGGCAACTGACCCACTAGGGGCACCGCCGGACATTCAGTGCGGGAGAACGGGCAGGGCTTCTTGAGCCCCGGCGACCTTCGAAGGCCCCCCGCGCCAAAACTCATGGGCCTACGCTACCGCTCGCCAGCGCCCTCACCTCGGCCCTCCCCTCTGCTCACCGCACAGCCGGTGGATTGGGCCTGCGGCCTCCTGGGGGCTAACCATAACCCTAGGTCAGCCTCCGAGGGGCCCCTGCGAAGGGGCCTGGTGCCGCAACACCGGGAATTGGGAACTCCCCAACCCCAGCGACGGACTCACCCTGTCACCCTGCCGCCACCCGGGCCCCAGGGGCGCTGCAGGTCATTCAGGGCGGGAAAACGGGCAGGGTCCTCCGATCCCCCGGCGACCTTCGAAGGCTTCCCGCGCCAAAACGCTTCGGCCTAGCTCCCGCTCGCCCGCGCCCTCCCCTCGGCCCTCCCCTCACTCGCCGCACAGCTAGCACGTCGGGCCTGCCGGCCTCCTGGGGGCTAACTGTAACCTTAGGTCGGCCCCCGAGGGGCCACTACCAAGGGTCTGCCCCCGCAACGCCGGGGATTGGGGACCCCCAAGCCCCAGTGCCGGGCTCACCCTGCCGCCCCGCCCCTCCGGGCCGCTAGTAGCGCCGCTGGTCATTCAGGGCAGGAGACCGGGTTGGGCCCTCTGAACCCCCGATGACCTTCGAAGGCCCCCCGTGCCAAAACGCTTGGGTCCACATTCTTGCTCTCAAGCGCCCTCACCTGGGTCCACCCCTCCGCTCGCCTCACAGCCGGCGGATCGGGCCTGCTGGCCCCCTGGGGGCTAACAATAACCCTTGGTCGGCCCCCTAGAGCCCTTCCAAAGGGGTCTGGCGCCCCAACGCCGAGGACTGGGGACCCCCAAGCCCCAGCGCCCAAGTCACCCTAACACCCCTCCTCCACCCGGGCCGCTAGGGGAGCCGCCGGTCATTCAGGGCAGAAGAACGTACAGGGCCCTCCAAGCCCCCAGCGACTTTCGAAGGACCCCCGCGCCAAAACGCCTGAGCCCACGCTCCCGCTCGCCAGCGGCCTCACCTCCGCCCGCCTCTCCGCTTGCCGCAGAGCTGGCGGATCGGGCTTCCGGCCTCCTGGGGGCTAAATCTAACCCTAGCTCCATCCCTCGAGGGGCCCCTCCCAAGGGGCCTGGTGCCGCAACGCCAGGGATTCGGGACCCACAAGCCCCAGCGCCAGACTCACCTTCCCGCCCCGCTGCCACCCGGGCCTCTAGGGGCACCGCCGGTCATCCAGGGCGGGAGAACGGGCAGGGTGCTCCGAGCCCCTGGTGACCTTCAAAGGCCCCCGCACCAAAACGCTTGGGCCCACGCTCCTGCTCTTCAGCGCCCTCACCTCGGCCTGCCCCTCCGCTCGCCACACAGCTGGCAGATCGGGCCTGCCGGCCTCCTGGGGGCTAACCCTAACCCTAGCTCACCCTCGGAGGGGCTCATCCCAAGGTGCCTGGAGCGGCAATGCCGGGCATTGGAGACCCACGAGCCACAGTGCTGGACTCACCGTGCTGCCCCGCCGCCACACAGGCCGCTAGTGGCACCACCGGTCATTCAGGGCGGGAGAACGGGAAGGGCCCTTGGAGCCCCCGGCCTCTTTCGAAGGCCCCCCGCGCCAGAAAGCTTGCGCCTACTCTCCCGGTAGCCAGTGCCCTCACCTCGGCCCGCCCCTCCGCTCGCCGCACAGCCGGCGGATAGGGCCCGCCAGCCTCCTGGGGGCTAACCCTATCCCTACGTCGGCCCCCGAGAGGCCCCTCCCAACGGGCCTGGCACCGCAACACCGGGCTTGGGGACCGCTAGCCCCAGCATCCGACTCACCATGCTCCCCCGCCGGCAACTGACCCACTAGGGGCACCGCCGGACATTCAGTGCGGGAGAACGGGCAGGGCTTCTTGAGCCCCGGCGACCTTCGAAGGCCCCCCGCGCCAAAACTCATGGGCCTACGCTACCGCTCGCCAGCGCCCTCACCTCGGCCCTCCCCTCTGCTCACCGCACAGCCGGTGGATTGGGCCTGCGGCCTCCTGGGGGCTAACCATAACCCTAGGTCAGCCTCCGAGGGGCCCCTGCGAAGGGGCCTGGTGCCGCAACACCGGGAATTGGGAACTCCCCAACCCCAGCGACGGACTCACCCTGTCACCCTGCCGCCACCCGGGCCCCAGGGGCGCTGCAGGTCATTCAGGGCGGGAAAACGGGCAGGGTCCTCCGATCCCCCGGCGACCTTCGAAGGCTTCCCGCGCCAAAACGCTTCGGCCAAGCTCCCGCTCGCCCGCGCCCTCCCCTCGGCCCTCCCCTCACTCGCCGCACAGCTAGCACGTCGGGCCTGCCGGCCTCCTGGGGGCTAACTGTAACCTTAGGTCGGCCCCCGAGGGGCCACTACCAAGGGTCTGCCCCCGCAACGCCGGGGATTGGGGACCCCCAAGCCCCAGTGCCGGGCTCACCCTGCCGCCCCGCCCCTCCGGGCCGCTAGTAGCGCCGCTGGTCATTCAGGGCAGGAGACCGGGTTGGGCCCTCTGAACCCCCGATGACCTTCGAAGGCCCCCCGTGCCAAAACGCTTGGGTCCACATTCTTGCTCTCAAGCGCCCTCACCTGGGTCCACCCCTCCGCTCGCCTCACAGCCGGCGGATCGGGCCTGCTGGCCCCCTGGGGGCTAACAATAACCCTTGGTCGGCCCCCTAGAGCCCTTCCAAAGGGGTCTGGCGCCCCAACGCCGAGGACTGGGGACCCCCAAGCCCCAGCGCCCAAGTCACCCTAACACCCCTCCTCCACCCGGGCCGCTAGGGGAGCCGCCGGTCATTCAGGGCAGAAGAACGTACAGGGCCCTCCAAGCCCCCAGCGACTTTCGAAGGACCCCCGCGCCAAAACGCCTGAGCCCACGCTCCCGCTCGCCAGCGGCCTCACCTCCGCCCGCCTCTCCGCTTGCCGCAGAGCTGGCGGATCGGGCTTCCGGCCTCCTGGGGGCTAAATCTAACCCTAGCTCCATCCCTCGAGGGGCCCCTCCCAAGGGGCCTGGTGCCGCAACGCCAGGGATTCGGGACCCACAAGCCCCAGCGCCAGACTCACCTTCCCGCCCCGCTGCCACCCGGGCCTCTAGGGGCACCGCCGGTCATCCAGGGCGGGAGAACGGGCAGGGTGCTCCGAGCCCCTGGTGACCTTCAAAGGCCCCCGCACCAAAACGCTTGGGCCCACGCTCCTGCTCTTCAGCGCCCTCACCTCGGCCTGCCCCTCCGCTCGCCACACAGCTGGCAGATCGGGCCTGCCGGCCTCCTGGGGGCTAACCCTAACCCTAGCTCACCCTCGGAGGGGCTCATCCCAAGGTGCCTGGAGCGGCAATGCCGGGCATTGGAGACCCACGAGCCACAGTGCTGGACTCACCGTGCTGCCCCGCCGCCACACAGGCCGCTAGTGGCACCACCGGTCATTCAGGGCGGGAGAACGGGAAGGGCCCTTGGAGCCCCCGGCCTCTTTCGAAGGCCCCCCGCGCCAGAATGCTTGCGCCCACTCTCCCGGTAGCCAGTGCCCTCACCTCGGCCCGCCCCTCCGCTCGCCGCACAGCCGGCGGATAGGGCCCGCCAGCCTCCTGGGGGCTAACCCTATCCCTACGTCGGCCCCCGAGAGGCCCCTCCCAACGGGCCTGGCACCGCAACACCGGGCTTGGGGACCGCTAGCCCCAGCATCCGACTCACCATGCTCCCCCGCCGGCAACTGACCCACTAGGGGCACCGCCGGACATTCAGTGCGGGAGAACGGGCAGGGCTTCTTGAGCCCCGGCGACCTTCGAAGGCCCCCCGCGCCAAAACTCATGGGCCTACGCTACCGCTCGCCAGCGCCCTCACCTCGGCCCTCCCCTCTGCTCACCGCACAGCCGGTGGATTGGGCCTGCGGCCTCCTGGGGGCTAACCATAACCCTAGGTCAGCCTCCGAGGGGCCCCTGCGAAGGGGCCTGGTGCCGCAACACCGGGAATTGGGAACTCCCCAACCCCAGCGACGGACTCACCCTGTCACCCTGCCGCCACCCGGGCCCCAGGGGCGCTGCAGGTCATTCAGGGCGGGAAAACGGGCAGGGTCCTCCGATCCCCCGGCGACCTTCGAAGGCTTCCCGCGCCAAAACGCTTCGGCCTAGCTCCCGCTCGCCCGCGCCCTCCCCTCGGCCCTCCCCTCACTCGCCGCACAGCTAGCACGTCGGGCCTGCCGGCCTCCTGGGGGCTAACTGTAACCTTAGGTCGGCCCCCGAGGGGCCACTACCAAGGGTCTGCCCCCGCAACGCCGGGGATTGGGGACCCCCAAGCCCCAGTGCCGGGCTCACCCTGCCGCCCCGCCCCTCCGGGCCGCTAGTAGCGCCGCTGGTCATTCAGGGCAGGAGACCGGGTTGGGCCCTCTGAACCCCCGATGACCTTCGAAGGCCCCCCGTGCCAAAACGCTTGGGTCCACATTCTTGCTCTCAAGCGCCCTCACCTGGGTCCACCCCTCCGCTCGCCTCACAGCCGGCGGATCGGGCCTGCTGGCCCCCTGGGGGCTAACAATAACCCTTGGTCGGCCCCCTAGAGCCCTTCCAAAGGGGTCTGGCGCCCCAACGCCGAGGACTGGGGACCCCCAAGCCCCAGCGCCCAAGTCACCCTAACACCCCTCCTCCACCCGGGCCGCTAGGGGAGCCGCCGGTCATTCAGGGCAGAAGAACGTACAGGGCCCTCCAAGCCCCCAGCGACTTTCGAAGGACCCCCGCGCCAAAACGCCTGAGCCCACGCTCCCGCTCGCCAGCGGCCTCACCTCCGCCCGCCTCTCCGCTTGCCGCAGAGCTGGCGGATCGGGCTTCCGGCCTCCTGGGGGCTAAATCTAACCCTAGCTCCATCCCTCGAGGGGCCCCTCCCAAGGGGCCTGGTGCCGCAACGCCAGGGATTCGGGACCCACAAGCCCCAGCGCCAGACTCACCTTCCCGCCCCGCTGCCACCCGGGCCTCTAGGGGCACCGCCGGTCATCCAGGGCGGGAGAACGGGCAGGGTGCTCCGAGCCCCTGGTGACCTTCAAAGGCCCCCGCACCAAAACGCTTGGGCCCACGCTCCTGCTCTTCAGCGCCCTCACCTCGGCCTGCCCCTCCGCTCGCCACACAGCTGGCAGATCGGGCCTGCCGGCCTCCTGGGGGCTAACCCTAACCCTAGCTCACCCTCGGAGGGGCTCATCCCAAGGTGCCTGGAGCGGCAATGCCGGGCATTGGAGACCCACGAGCCACAGTGCTGGACTCACCGTGCTGCCCCGCCGCCACACAGGCCGCTAGTGGCACCACCGGTCATTCAGGGCGGGAGAACGGGAAGGGCCCTTGGAGCCCCCGGCCTCTTTCGAAGGCCCCCCGCGCCAGAAAGCTTGCGCCTACTCTCCCGGTAGCCAGTGCCCTCACCTCGGCCCGCCCCTCCGCTCGCCGCACAGCCGGCGGATAGGGCCCGCCAGCCTCCTGGGGGCTAACCCTATCCCTACGTCGGCCCCCGAGAGGCCCCTCCCAACGGGCCTGGCACCGCAACACCGGGCTTGGGGACCGCTAGCCCCAGCATCCGACTCACCATGCTCCCCCGCCGGCAACTGACCCACTAGGGGCACCGCCGGACATTCAGTGCGGGAGAACGGGCAGGGCTTCTTGAGCCCCGGCGACCTTCGAAGGCCCCCCGCGCCAAAACTCATGGGCCTACGCTACCGCTCGCCAGCGCCCTCACCTCGGCCCTCCCCTCTGCTCACCGCACAGCCGGTGGATTGGGCCTGCGGCCTCCTGGGGGCTAACCATAACCCTAGGTCAGCCTCCGAGGGGCCCCTGCGAAGGGGCCTGGTGCCGCAACACCGGGAATTGGGAACTCCCCAACCCCAGCGACGGACTCACCCTGTCACCCTGCCGCCACCCGGGCCCCAGGGGCGCTGCAGGTCATTCAGGGCGGGAAAACGGGCAGGGTCCTCCGATCCCCCGGCGACCTTCGAAGGCTTCCCGCGCCAAAACGCTTCGGCCAAGCTCCCGCTCGCCCGCGCCCTCCCCTCGGCCCTCCCCTCACTCGCCGCACAGCTAGCACGTCGGGCCTGCCGGCCTCCTGGGGGCTAACTGTAACCTTAGGTCGGCCCCCGAGGGGCCACTACCAAGGGTCTGCCCCCGCAACGCCGGGGATTGGGGACCCCCAAGCCCCAGTGCCGGGCTCACCCTGCCGCCCCGCCCCTCCGGGCCGCTAGTAGCGCCGCTGGTCATTCAGGGCAGGAGACCGGGTTGGGCCCTCTGAACCCCCGATGACCTTCGAAGGCCCCCCGTGCCAAAACGCTTGGGTCCACATTCTTGCTCTCAAGCGCCCTCACCTGGGTCCACCCCTCCGCTCGCCTCACAGCCGGCGGATCGGGCCTGCTGGCCCCCTGGGGGCTAACAATAACCCTTGGTCGGCCCCCTAGAGCCCTTCCAAAGGGGTCTGGCGCCCCAACGCCGAGGACTGGGGACCCCCAAGCCCCAGCGCCCAAGTCACCCTAACACCCCTCCTCCACCCGGGCCGCTAGGGGAGCCGCCGGTCATTCAGGGCAGAAGAACGTACAGGGCCCTCCAAGCCCCCAGCGACTTTCGAAGGACCCCCGCGCCAAAACGCCTGAGCCCATGCTCCCGCTCGCCAGCGGCCTCACCTCCGCCCGCCTCTCCGCTTGCCGCAGAGCTGGCGGATCGGGCTTCCGGCCTCCTGGGGGCTAAATCTAACCCTAGCTCCATCCCTCGAGGGGCCCCTCCCAAGGGGCCTGGTGCCGCAACGCCAGGGATTCGGGACCCACAAGCCCCAGCGCCAGACTCACCTTCCCGCCCCGCTGCCACCCGGGCCTCTAGGGGCACCGCCGGTCATCCAGGGCGGGAGAACGGGCAGGGTGCTCCGAGCCCCTGGTGACCTTCAAAGGCCCCCGCACCAAAACGCTTGGGCCCACGCTCCTGCTCTTCAGCGCCCTCACCTCGGCCTGCCCCTCCGCTCGCCACACAGCTGGCAGATCGGGCCTGCCGGCCTCCTGGGGGCTAACCCTAACCCTAGCTCACCCTCGGAGGGGCTCATCCCAAGGTGCCTGGAGCGGCAATGCCGGGCATTGGAGACCCACGAGCCACAGTGCTGGACTCACCGTGCTGCCCCGCCGCCACACAGGCCGCTAGTGGCACCACCGGTCATTCAGGGCGGGAGAACGGGAAGGGCCCTTGGAGCCCCCGGCCTCTTTCGAAGGCCCCCCGCGCCAGAATGCTTGCGCCCACTCTCCCGGTAGCCAGTGCCCTCACCTCGGCCCGCCCCTCCGCTCGCCGCACAGCCGGCGGATAGGGCCCGCCAGCCTCCTGGGGGCTAACCCTATCCCTACGTCGGCCCCCGAGAGGCCCCTCCCAACGGGCCTGGCACCGCAACACCGGGCTTGGGGACCGCTAGCCCCAGCATCCGACTCACCATGCTCCCCCGCCGGCAACTGACCCACTAGGGGCACCGCCGGACATTCAGTGCGGGAGAACGGGCAGGGCTTCTTGAGCCCCGGCGACCTTCGAAGGCCCCCCGCGCCAAAACTCATGGGCCTACGCTACCGCTCGCCAGCGCCCTCACCTCGGCCCTCCCCTCTGCTCACCGCACAGCCGGTGGATTGGGCCTGCGGCCTCCTGGGGGCTAACCATAACCCTAGGTCAGCCTCCGAGGGGCCCCTGCGAAGGGGCCTGGTGCCGCAACACCGGGAATTGGGAACTCCCCAACCCCAGCGACGGACTCACCCTGTCACCCTGCCGCCACCCGGGCCCCAGGGGCGCTGCAGGTCATTCAGGGCGGGAAAACGGGCAGGGTCCTCCGATCCCCCGGCGACCTTCGAAGGCTTCCCGCGCCAAAACGCTTCGGCCTAGCTCCCGCTCGCCCGCGCCCTCCCCTCGGCCCTCCCCTCACTCGCCGCACAGCTAGCACGTCGGGCCTGCCGGCCTCCTGGGGGCTAACTGTAACCTTAGGTCGGCCCCCGAGGGGCCACTACCAAGGGTCTGCCCCCGCAACGCCGGGGATTGGGGACCCCCAAGCCCCAGTGCCGGGCTCACCCTGCCGCCCCGCCCCTCCGGGCCGCTAGTAGCACCGCTGGTCATTCAGGGCAGGAGACCGGGTTGGGCCCTCTGAACCCCCGATGACCTTCGAAGGCCCCCCGTGCCAAAACGCTTGGGTCCACATTCTTGCTCTCAAGCGCCCTCACCTGGGTCCACCCCTCCGCTCGCCTCACAGCCGGCGGATCGGGCCTGCTGGCCCCCTGGGGGCTAACAATAACCCTTGGTCGGCCCCCTAGAGCCCTTCCAAAGGGGTCTGGCGCCCCAACGCCGAGGACTGGGGACCCCCAAGCCCCAGCGCCCAAGTCACCCTAACACCCCTCCTCCACCCGGGCCGCTAGGGGAGCCGCCGGTCATTCAGGGCAGAAGAACGTACAGGGCCCTCCAAGCCCCCAGCGACTTTCGAAGGACCCCCGCGCCAAAACGCCTGAGCCCACGCTCCCGCTCGCCAGCGGCCTCACCTCCGCCCGCCTCTCCGCTTGCCGCAGAGCTGGCGGATCGGGCTTCCGGCCTCCTGGGGGCTAAATCTAACCCTAGCTCCATCCCTCGAGGGGCCCCTCCCAAGGGGCCTGGTGCCGCAACGCCAGGGATTCGGGACCCACAAGCCCCAGCGCCAGACTCACCTTCCCGCCCCGCTGCCACCCGGGCCTCTAGGGGCACCGCCGGTCATCCAGGGCGGGAGAACGGGCAGGGTGCTCCGAGCCCCTGGTGACCTTCAAAGGCCCCCGCATCAAAACGCTTGGGCCCACGCTCCTGCTCTTCAGCGCCCTCACCTCGGCCTGCCCCTCCGCTCGCCACACAGCTGGCAGATCGGGCCTGCCGGCCTCCTGGGGGCTAACCCTAACCCTAGCTCACCCTCGGAGGGGCTCATCCCAAGGTGCCTGGAGCGGCAATGCCGGGCATTGGAGACCCACGAGCCACAGTGCTGGACTCACCGTGCTGCCCCGCCGCCACACAGGCCGCTAGTGGCACCACCGGTCATTCAGGGCGGGAGAACGGGAAGGGCCCTTGGAGCCCCCGGCCTCTTTCGAAGGCCCCCCGCGCCAGAAAGCTTGCGCCTACTCTCCCGGTAGCCAGTGCCCTCACCTCGGCCCGCCCCTCCGCTCGCCGCACAGCCGGCGGATAGGGCCCGCCAGCCTCCTGGGGGCTAACCCTATCCCTACGTCGGCCCCCGAGAGGCCCCTCCCAACGGGCCTGGCACCGCAACACCGGGCTTGGGGACCGCTAGCCCCAGCATCCGACTCACCATGCTCCCCCGCCGGCAACTGACCCACTAGGGGCACCGCCGGACATTCAGTGCGGGAGAACGGGCAGGGCTTCTTGAGCCCCGGCGACCTTCGAAGGCCCCCCGCGCCAAAACTCATGGGCCTACGCTACCGCTCGCCAGCGCCCTCACCTCGGCCCTCCCCTCTGCTCACCGCACAGCCGGTGGATTGGGCCTGCGGCCTCCTGGGGGCTAACCATAACCCTAGGTCAGCCTCCGAGGGGCCCCTGCGAAGGGGCCTGGTGCCGCAACACCGGGAATTGGGAACTCCCCAACCCCAGCGACGGACTCACCCTGTCACCCTGCCGCCACCCGGGCCCCAGGGGCGCTGCAGGTCATTCAGGGCGGGAAAACGGGCAGGGTCCTCCGATCCCCCGGCGACCTTCGAAGGCTTCCCGCGCCAAAACGCTTCGGCCAAGCTCCCGCTCGCCCGCGCCCTCCCCTCGGCCCTCCCCTCACTCGCCGCACAGCTAGCACGTCGGGCCTGCCGGCCTCCTGGGGGCTAACTGTAACCTTAGGTCGGCCCCCGAGGGGCCACTACCAAGGGTCTGCCCCCGCAACGCCGGGGATTGGGGACCCCCAAGCCCCAGTGCCGGGCTCACCCTGCCGCCCCGCCCCTCCGGGCCGCTAGTAGCGCCGCTGGTCATTCAGGGCAGGAGACCGGGTTGGGCCCTCTGAACCCCCGATGACCTTCGAAGGCCCCCCGTGCCAAAACGCTTGGGTCCACATTCTTGCTCTCAAGCGCCCTCACCTGGGTCCACCCCTCCGCTCGCCTCACAGCCGGCGGATCGGGCCTGCTGGCCCCCTGGGGGCTAACAATAACCCTTGGTCGGCCCCCTAGAGCCCTTCCAAAGGGGTCTGGCGCCCCAACGCCGAGGACTGGGGACCCCCAAGCCCCAGCGCCCAAGTCACCCTAACACCCCTCCTCCACCCGGGCCGCTAGGGGAGCCGCCGGTCATTCAGGGCAGAAGAACGTACAGGGCCCTCCAAGCCCCCAGCGACTTTCGAAGGACCCCCGCGCCAAAACGCCTGAGCCCACGCTCCCGCTCGCCAGCGGCCTCACCTCCGCCCGCCTCTCCGCTTGCCGCAGAGCTGGCGGATCGGGCTTCCGGCCTCCTGGGGGCTAAATCTAACCCTAGCTCCATCCCTCGAGGGGCCCCTCCCAAGGGGCCTGGTGCCGCAACGCCAGGGATTCGGGACGCACAAGCCCCAGCGCCAGACTCACCTTCCCGCCCCGCTGCCACCCGGGCCTCTAGGGGCACCGCCGGTCATCCAGGGCGGGAGAACGGGCAGGGTGCTCCGAGCCCCTGGTGACCTTCAAAGGCCCCCGCACCAAAACGCTTGGGCCCACGCTCCTGCTCTTCAGCGCCCTCACCTCGGCCTGCCCCTCCGCTCGCCACACAGCTGGCAGATCGGGCCTGCCGGCCTCCTGGGGGCTAACCCTAACCCTAGCTCCACCTCGGAGGGGCTCATCCCAAGGTGCCTGGAGCGGCAATGCCGGGCATTGGAGACCCACGAGCCACAGTGCTGGACTCACCGTGCTGCCCCGCCGCCACACAGGCCGCTAGTGGCACCACCGGTCATTCAGGGCGGGAGAACGGGAAGGGCCCTTGGAGCCCCCGGCCTCTTTCGAAGGCCCCCCGCGCCTGAATGCTTGCGCCCACTCTCCCGGTAGCCAGTGCCCTCACCTCGGCCCGCCCCTCCGCTCGCCGCACAGCCGGCGGATAGGGCCCGCCAGCCTCCTGGGGGCTAACCCTATCCCTACGTCGGCCCCCGAGAGGCCCCTCCCAACGGGCCTGGCACCGCAACACCGGGCTTGGGGACCGCTAGCCCCAGCATCCGACTCACCATGCTCCCCCGCCGGCAACTGACCCACTAGGGGCACCGCCGGACATTCAGTGCGGGAGAACGGGCAGGGCTTCTTGAGCCCCGGCGACCTTCGAAGGCCCCCCGCGCCAAAACTCATGGGCCTACGCTACCGCTCGCCAGCGCCCTCACCTCGGCCCTCCCCTCTGCTCACCGCACAGCCGGTGGATTGGGCCTGCGGCCTCCTGGGGGCTAACCATAACCCTAGGTCAGCCTCCGAGGGGCCCCTGCGAAGGGGCCTGGTGCCGCAACACCGGGAATTGGGAACTCCCCAACCCCAGCGACGGACTCACCCTGTCACCCTGCCGCCACCCGGGCCCCAGGGGCGCTGCAGGTCATTCAGGGCGGGAAAACGGGCAGGGTCCTCCGATCCCCCGGCGACCTTCGAAGGCTTCCCGCGCCAAAACGCTTCGGCCTAGCTCCCGCTCGCCCGCGCCCTCCCCTCGGCCCTCCCCTCACTCGCCGCACAGCTAGCACGTCGGGCCTGCCGGCCTCCTGGGGGCTAACTGTAACCTTAGGTCGGCCCCCGAGGGGCCACTACCAAGGGTCTGCCCCCGCAACGCCGGGGATTGGGGACCCCCAAGCCCCAGTGCCGGGCTCACCCTGCCGCCCCGCCCCTCCGGGCCGCTAGTAGCGCCGCTGGTCATTCAGGGCAGGAGACCGGGTTGGGCCCTCTGAACCCCCGATGACCTTCGAAGGCCCCCCGTGCCAAAACGCTTGGGTCCACATTCTTGCTCTCAAGCGCCCTCACCTGGGTCCACCCCTCCGCTCGCCTCACAGCCGGCGGATCGGGCCTGCTGGCCCCCTGGGGGCTAACAATAACCCTTGGTCGGCCCCCTAGAGCCCTTCCAAAGGGGTCTGGCGCCCCAACGCCGAGGACTGGGGACCCCCAAGCCCCAGCGCCCAAGTCACCCTAACACCCCTCCTCCACCCGGGCCGCTAGGGGAGCCGCCGGTCATTCAGGGCAGAAGAACGTACAGGGCCCTCCAAGCCCCCAGCGACTTTCGAAGGACCCCCGCGCCAAAACGCCTGAGCCCACGCTCCCGCTCGCCAGCGGCCTCACCTCCGCCCGCCTCTCCGCTTGCCGCAGAGCTGGCGGATCGGGCTTCCGGCCTCCTGGGGGCTAAATCTAACCCTAGCTCCATCCCTCGAGGGGCCCCTCCCAAGGGGCCTGGTGCCGCAACGCCAGGGATTCGGGACCCACAAGCCCCAGCGCCAGACTCACCTTCCCGCCCCGCTGCCACCCGGGCCTCTAGGGGCACCGCCGGTCATCCAGGGCGGGAGAACGGGCAGGGTGCTCCGAGCCCCTGGTGACCTTCAAAGGCCCCCGCACCAAAACGCTTGGGCCCACGCTCCTGCTCTTCAGCGCCCTCACCTCGGCCTGCCCCTCCGCTCGCCACACAGCTGGCAGATCGGGCCTGCCGGCCTCCTGGGGGCTAACCCTAACCCTAGCTCACCCTCGGAGGGGCTCATCCCAAGGTGCCTGGAGCGGCAATGCCGGGCATTGGAGACCCACGAGCCACAGTGCTGGACTCACCGTGCTGCCCCGCCGCCACACAGGCCGCTAGTGGCACCACCGGTCATTCAGGGCGGGAGAACGGGAAGGGCCCTTGGAGCCCCCGGCCTCTTTCGAAGGCCCCCCGCGCCAGAAAGCTTGCGCCTACTCTCCCGGTAGCCAGTGCCCTCACCTCGGCCCGCCCCTCCGCTCGCCGCACAGCCGGCGGATAGGGCCCGCCAGCCTCCTGGGGGCTAACCCTATCCCTACGTCGGCCCCCGAGAGGCCCCTCCCAACGGGCCTGGCACCGCAACACCGGGCTTGGGGACCGCTAGCCCCAGCATCCGACTCACCATGCTCCCCCGCCGGCAACTGACCCACTAGGGGCACCGCCGGACATTCAGTGCGGGAGAACGGGCAGGGCTTCTTGAGCCCCGGCGACCTTCGAAGGCCCCCCGCGCCAAAACTCATGGGCCTACGCTACCGCTCGCCAGCGCCCTCACCTCGGCCCTCCCCTCTGCTCACCGCACAGCCGGTGGATTGGGCCTGCGGCCTCCTGGGGGCTAACCATAACCCTAGGTCAGCCTCCGAGGGGCCCCTGCGAAGGGGCCTGGTGCCGCAACACCGGGAATTGGGAACTCCCCAACCCCAGCGACGGACTCACCCTGTCACCCTGCCGCCACCCGGGCCCCAGGGGCGCTGCAGGTCATTCAGGGCGGGAAAACGGGCAGGGTCCTCCGATCCCCCGGCGACCTTCGAAGGCTTCCCGCGCCAAAACGCTTCGGCCAAGCTCCCGCTCGCCCGCGCCCTCCCCTCGGCCCTCCCCTCACTCGCCGCACAGCTAGCACGTCGGGCCTGCCGGCCTCCTGGGGGCTAACTGTAACCTTAGGTCGGCCCCCGAGGGGCCACTACCAAGGGTCTGCCCCCGCAACGCCGGGGATTGGGGACCCCCAAGCCCCAGTGCCGGGCTCACCCTGCCGCCCCGCCCCTCCGGGCCGCTAGTAGCGCCGCTGGTCATTCAGGGCAGGAGACCGGGTTGGGCCCTCTGAACCCCCGATGACCTTCGAAGGCCCCCCGTGCCAAAACGCTTGGGTCCACATTCTTGCTCTCAAGCGCCCTCACCTGGGTCCACCCCTCCGCTCGCCTCACAGCCGGCGGATCGGGCCTGCTGGCCCCCTGGGGGCTAACAATAACCCTTGGTCGGCCCCCTAGAGCCCTTCCAAAGGGGTCTGGCGCCCCAACGCCGAGGACTGGGGACCCCCAAGCCCCAGCGCCCAAGTCACCCTAACACCCCTCCTCCACCCGGGCCGCTAGGGGAGCCGCCGGTCATTCAGGGCAGAAGAACGTACAGGGCCCTCCAAGCCCCCAGCGACTTTCGAAGGACCCCCGCGCCAAAACGCCTGAGCCCACGCTCCCGCTCGCCAGCGGCCTCACCTCCGCCCGCCTCTCCGCTTGCCGCAGAGCTGGCGGATCGGGCTTCCGGCCTCCTGGGGGCTAAATCTAACCCTAGCTCCATCCCTCGAGGGGCCCCTCCCAAGGGGCCTGGTGCCGCAACGCCAGGGATTCGGGACCCACAAGCCCCAGCGCCAGACTCACCTTCCCGCCCCGCTGCCACCCGGGCCTCTAGGGGCACCGCCGGTCATCCAGGGCGGGAGAACGGGCAGGGTGCTCCGAGCCCCTGGTGACCTTCAAAGGCCCCCGCACCAAAACGCTTGGGCCCACGCTCCTGCTCTTCAGCGCCCTCACCTCGGCCTGCCCCTCCGCTCGCCACACAGCTGGCAGATCGGGCCTGCCGGCCTCCTGGGGGCTAACCCTAACCCTAGCTCCACCTCGGAGGGGCTCATCCCAAGGTGCCTGGAGCGGCAATGCCGGGCGTTGGAGACCCACGAGCCACAGTGCTGGACTCACCGTGCTGCCCCGCCGCCACACAGGCCGCTAGTGGCACCACCGGTCATTCAGGGCGGGAGAACGGGAAGGGCCCTTGGAGCCCCCGGCCTCTTTCGAAGGCCCCCCGCGCCTGAATGCTTGCGCCCACTCTCCCGGTAGCCAGTGCCCTCACCTCGGCCCGCCCCTCCGCTCGCCGCACAGCCGGCGGATAGGGCCCGCCAGCCTCCTGGGGGCTAACCCTATCCCTACGTCGGCCCCCGAGAGGCCCCTCCCAACGGGCCTGGCACCGCAACACCGGGCTTGGGGACCGCTAGCCCCAGCATCCGACTCACCATGCTCCCCCGCCGGCAACTGACCCACTAGGGGCACCGCCGGACATTCAGTGCGGGAGAACGGGCAGGGCTTCTTGAGCCCCGGCGACCTTCGAAGGCCCCCCGCGCCAAAACTCATGGGCCTACGCTACCGCTCGCCAGCGCCCTCACCTCGGCCCTCCCCTCTGCTCACCGCACAGCCGGTGGATTGGGCCTGCGGCCTCCTGGGGGCTAACCATAACCCTAGGTCAGCCTCCGAGGGGCCCCTGCGAAGGGGCCTGGTGCCGCAACACCGGGAATTGGGAACTCCCCAACCCCAGCGACGGACTCACCCTGTCACCCTGCCGCCACCCGGGCCCCAGGGGCGCTGCAGGTCATTCAGGGCGGGAAAACGGGCAGGGTCCTCCGATCCCCCGGCGACCTTCGAAGGCTTCCCGCGCCAAAACGCTTCGGCCTAGCTCCCGCTCGCCCGCGCCCTCCCCTCGGCCCTCCCCTCACTCGCCGCACAGCTAGCACGTCGGGCCTGCCGGCCTCCTGGGGGCTAACTGTAACCTTAGGTCGGCCCCCGAGGGGCCACTACCAAGGGTCTGCCCCCGCAACGCCGGGGATTGGGGACCCCCAAGCCCCAGTGCCGGGCTCACCCTGCCGCCCCGCCCCTCCGGGCCGCTAGTAGCGCCGCTGGTCATTCAGGGCAGGAGACCGGGTTGGGCCCTCTGAACCCCCGATGACCTTCGAAGGCCCCCCGTGCCAAAACGCTTGGGTCCACATTCTTGCTCTCAAGCGCCCTCACCTGGGTCCACCCCTCCGCTCGCCTCACAGCCGGCGGATCGGGCCTGCTGGCCCCCTGGGGGCTAACAATAACCCTTGGTCGGCCCCCTAGAGCCCTTCCAAAGGGGTCTGGCGCCCCAACGCCGAGGACTGGGGACCCCCAAGCCCCAGCGCCCAAGTCACCCTAACACCCCTCCTCCACCCGGGCCGCTAGGGGAGCCGCCGGTCATTCAGGGCAGAAGAACGTACAGGGCCCTCCAAGCCCCCAGCGACTTTCGAAGGACCCCCGCGCCAAAACGCCTGAGCCCACGCTCCCGCTCGCCAGCGGCCTCACCTCCGCCCGCCTCTCCGCTTGCCGCAGAGCTGGCGGATCGGGCTTCCGGCCTCCTGGGGGCTAAATCTAACCCTAGCTCCATCCCTCGAGGGGCCCCTCCCAAGGGGCCTGGTGCCGCAACGCCAGGGATTCGGGACCCACAAGCCCCAGCGCCAGACTCACCTTCCCGCCCCGCTGCCACCCGGGCCTCTAGGGGCACCGCCGGTCATCCAGGGCGGGAGAACGGGCAGGGTGCTCCGAGCCCCTGGTGACCTTCAAAGGCCCCCGCACCAAAACGCTTGGGCCCACGCTCCTGCTCTTCAGCGCCCTCACCTCGGCCTGCCCCTCCGCTCGCCACACAGCTGGCAGATCGGGCCTGCCGGCCTCCTGGGGGCTAACCCTAACCCTAGCTCACCCTCGGAGGGGCTCATCCCAAGGTGCCTGGAGCGGCAATGCCGGGCATTGGAGACCCACGAGCCACAGTGCTGGACTCACCGTGCTGCCCCGCCGCCACACAGGCCGCTAGTGGCACCACCGGTCATTCAGGGCGGGAGAACGGGAAGGGCCCTTGGAGCCCCCGGCCTCTTTCGAAGGCCCCCCGCGCCAGAATGCTTGCGCCCACTCTCCCGGTAGCCAGTGCCCTCACCTCGGCCCGCCCCTCCGCTCGCCGCACAGCCGGCGGATAGGGCCCGCCAGCCTCCTGGGGGCTAACCCTATCCCTACGTCGGCCCCCGAGAGGCCCCTCCCAACGGGCCTGGCACCGCAACACCGGGCTTGGGGACCGCTAGCCCCAGCATCCGACTCACCATGCTCCCCCGCCGGCAACTGACCCACTAGGGGCACCGCCGGACATTCAGTGCGGGAGAACGGGCAGGGCTTCTTGAGCCCCGGCGACCTTCGAAGGCCCCCCGCGCCAAAACTCATGGGCCTACGCTACCGCTCGCCAGCGCCCTCACCTCGGCCCTCCCCTCTGCTCACCGCACAGCCGGTGGATTGGGCCTGCGGCCTCCTGGGGGCTAACCATAACCCTAGGTCAGCCTCCGAGGGGCCCCTGCGAAGGGGCCTGGTGCCGCAACACCGGGAATTGGGAACTCCCCAACCCCAGCGACGGACTCACCCTGTCACCCTGCCGCCACCCGGGCCCCAGGGGCGCTGCAGGTCATTCAGGGCGGGAAAACGGGCAGGGTCCTCCGATCCCCCGGCGACCTTCGAAGGCTTCCCGCGCCAAAACGCTTCGGCCAAGCTCCCGCTCGCCCGCGCCCTCCCCTCGGCCCTCCCCTCACTCGCCGCACAGCTAGCACGTCGGGCCTGCCGGCCTCCTGGGGGCTAACTGTAACCTTAGGTCGGCCCCCGAGGGGCCACTACCAAGGGTCTGCCCCCGCAACGCCGGGGATTGGGGACCCCCAAGCCCCAGTGCCGGGCTCACCCTGCCGCCCCGCCCCTCCGGGCCGCTAGTAGCGCCGCTGGTCATTCAGGGCAGGAGACCGGGTTGGGCCCTCTGAACCCCCGATGACCTTCGAAGGCCCCCCGTGCCAAAACGCTTGGGTCCACATTCTTGCTCTCAAGCGCCCTCACCTGGGTCCACCCCTCCGCTCGCCTCACAGCCGGCGGATCGGGCCTGCTGGCCCCCTGGGGGCTAACAATAACCCTTGGTCGGCCCCCTAGAGCCCTTCCAAAGGGGTCTGGCGCCCCAACGCCGAGGATTGGGGACCCCCAAGCCCCAGCGCCCAAGTCACCCTAACACCCCTCCTCCACCCGGGCCGCTAGGGGAGCCGCCGGTCATTCAGGGCAGAAGAACGTACAGGGCCCTCCAAGCCCCCAGCGACTTTCGAAGGACCCCCGCGCCAAAACGCCTGAGCCCACGCTCCCGCTCGCCAGCGGCCTCACCTCCGCCCGCCTCTCCGCTTGCCGCAGAGCTGGCGGATCGGGCTTCCGGCCTCCTGGGGGCTAAATCTAACCCTAGCTCCATCCCTCGAGGGGCCCCTCCCAAGGGGCCTGGTGCCGCAACGCCAGGGATTCGGGACCCACAAGCCCCAGCGCCAGACTCACCTTCCCGCCCCGCTGCCACCCGGGCCTCTAGGGGCACCGCCGGTCATCCAGGGCGGGAGAACGGGCAGGGTGCTCCGAGCCCCTGGTGACCTTCAAAGGCCCCCGCACCAAAACGCTTGGGCCCACGCTCCTGCTCTTCAGCGCCCTCACCTCGGCCTGCCCCTCCGCTCGCCACACAGCTGGCAGATCGGGCCTGCCGGCCTCCTGGGGGCTAACCCTAACCCTAGCTCACCCTCGGAGGGGCTCATCCCAAGGTGCCTGGAGCGGCAATGCCGGGCATTGGAGACCCACGAGCCACAGTGCTGGACTCACCGTGCTGCCCCGCCGCCACACAGGCCGCTAGTGGCACCACCGGTCATTCAGGGCGGGAGAACGGGAAGGGCCCTTGGAGCCCCCGGCCTCTTTCGAAGGCCCCCCGCGCCAGAAAGCTTGCGCCTACTCTCCCGGTAGCCAGTGCCCTCACCTCGGCCCGCCCCTCCGCTCGCCGCACAGCCGGCGGATAGGGCCCGCCAGCCTCCTGGGGGCTAACCCTATCCCTACGTCGGCCCCCGAGAGGCCCCTCCCAACGGGCCTGGCACCGCAACACCGGGCTTGGGGACCGCTAGCCCCAGCATCCGACTCACCATGCTCCCCCGCCGGCAACTGACCCACTAGGGGCACCGCCGGACATTCAGTGCGGGAGAACGGGCAGGGCTTCTTGAGCCCCGGCGACCTTCGAAGGCCCCCCGCGCCAAAACTCATGGGCCTACGCTACCGCTCGCCAGCGCCCTCACCTCGGCCCTCCCCTCTGCTCACCGCACAGCCGGTGGATTGGGCCTGCGGCCTCCTGGGGGCTAACCATAACCCTAGGTCAGCCTCCGAGGGGCCCCTGCGAAGGGGCCTGGTGCCGCAACACCGGGAATTGGGAACTCCCCAACCCCAGCGACGGACTCACCCTGTCACCCTGCCGCCACCCGGGCCCCAGGGGCGCTGCAGGTCATTCAGGGCGGGAAAACGGGCAGGGTCCTCCGATCCCCCGGCGACCTTCGAAGGCTTCCCGCGCCAAAACGCTTCGGCCTAGCTCCCGCTCGCCCGCGCCCTCCCCTCGGCCCTCCCCTCACTCGCCGCACAGCTGGCACGTCGGGCCTGCCGGCCTCCTGGGGGCTAACTGTAACCTTAGGTCGGCCCCCGAGGGGCCACTACCAAGGGTCTGCCCCCGCAACGCCGGGGATTGGGGACCCCCAAGCCCCAGTGCCGGGCTCACCCTGCCGCCCCGCCCCTCCGGGCCGCTAGTAGCGCCGCTGGTCATTCAGGGCAGGAGACCGGGTTGGGCCCTCTGAACCCCCGATGACCTTCGAAGGCCCCCCGTGCCAAAACGCTTGGGTCCACATTCTTGCTCTCAAGCGCCCTCACCTGGGTCCACCCCTCCGCTCGCCTCACAGCCGGCGGATCGGGCCTGCTGGCCCCCTGGGGGCTAACAATAACCCTTGGTCGGCCCCCTAGAGCCCTTCCAAAGGGGTCTGGCGCCCCAACGCCGAGGACTGGGGACCCCCAAGCCCCAGCGCCCAAGTCACCCTAACACCCCTCCTCCACCCGGGCCGCTAGGGGAGCCGCCGGTCATTCAGGGCAGAAGAACGTACAGGGCCCTCCAAGCCCCCAGCGACTTTCGAAGGACCCCCGCGCCAAAACGCCTGAGCCCACGCTCCCGCTCGCCAGCGGCCTCACCTCCGCCCGCCTCTCCGCTTGCCGCAGAGCTGGCGGATCGGGCTTCCGGCCTCCTGGGGGCTAAATCTAACCCTAGCTCCATCCCTCGAGGGGCCCCTCCCAAGGGGCCTGGTGCCGCAACGCCAGGGATTCGGGACCCACAAGCCCCAGCGCCAGACTCACCTTCCCGCCCCGCTGCCACCCGGGCCTCTAGGGGCACCGCCGGTCATCCAGGGCGGGAGAACGGGCAGGGTGCTCCGAGCCCCTGGTGACCTTCAAAGGCCCCCGCACCAAAACGCTTGGGCCCACGCTCCTGCTCTTCAGCGCCCTCACCTCGGCCTGCCCCTCCGCTCGCCACACAGCTGGCAGATCGGGCCTGCCGGCCTCCTGGGGGCTAACCCTAACCCTAGCTCCACCTCGGAGGGGCTCATCCCAAGGTGCCTGGAGCGGCAATGCCGGGCATTGGAGACCCACGAGCCACAGTGCTGGACTCACCGTGCTGCCCCGCCGCCACACAGGCCGCTAGTGGCACCACCGGTCATTCAGGGCGGGAGAACGGGAAGGGCCCTTGGAGCCCCCGGCCTCTTTCGAAGGCCCCCCGCGCCAGAATGCTTGCGCCCACTCTCCCGGTAGCCAGTGCCCTCACCTCGGCCCGCCCCTCCGCTCGCCGCACAGCCGGCGGATAGGGCCCGCCAGCCTCCTGGGGGCTAACCCTATCCCTACGTCGGCCCCCGAGAGGCCCCTCCCAACGGGCCTGGCACCGCAACACCGGGCTTGGGGACCGCTAGCCCCAGCATCCGACTCACCATGCTCCCCCGCCGGCAACTGACCCACTAGGGGCACCGCCGGACATTCAGTGCGGGAGAACGGGCAGGGCTTCTTGAGCCCCGGCGACCTTCGAAGGCCCCCCGCGCCAAAACTCATGGGCCTACGCTACCGCTCGCCAGCGCCCTCACCTCGGCCCTCCCCTCTGCTCACCGCACAGCCGGTGGATTGGGCCTGCGGCCTCCTGGGGGCTAACCATAACCCTAGGTCAGCCTCCGAGGGGCCCCTGCGAAGGGGCCTGGTGCCGCAACACCGGGAATTGGGAACTCCCCAACCCCAGCGACGGACTCACCCTGTCACCCTGCCGCCACCCGGGCCCCAGGGGCGCTGCAGGTCATTCAGGGCGGGAAAACGGGCAGGGTCCTCCGATCCCCCGGCGACCTTCGAAGGCTTCCCGCGCCAAAACGCTTCGGCCTAGCTCCCGCTCGCCCGCGCCCTCCCCTCGGCCCTCCCCTCACTCGCCGCACAGCTGGCACGTCGGGCCTGCCGGCCTCCTGGGGGCTAACTGTAACCTTAGGTCGGCCCCCGAGGGGCCACTACCAAGGGTCTGCCCCCGCAACGCCGGGGATTGGGGACCCCCAAGCCCCAGTGCCGGGCTCACCCTGCCACCCCGCCCCTCCGGGCCGCTAGTAGCGCCGCTGGTCATTCAGGGCAGGAGACCGGGTTGGGCCCTCTGAACCCCCGATGACCTTCGAAGGCCCCCCGTGCCAAAACGCTTGGGTCCACATTCTTGCTCTCAAGCGCCCTCACCTGGGTCCACCCCTCCGCTCGCCTCACAGCCGGCGGATCGGGCCTGCTGGCCCCCTGGGGGCTAACAATAACCCTTGGTCGGCCCCCTAGAGCCCTTCCAAAGGGGTCTGGCGCCCCAACGCCGAGGACTGGGGACCCCCAAGCCCCAGCGCCCAAGTCACCCTAACACCCCTCCTCCACCCGGGCCGCTAGGGGAGCCGCCGGTCATTCAGGGCAGAAGAACGTACAGGGCCCTCCAAGCCCCCAGCGACTTTCGAAGGACCCCCGCGCCAAAACGCCTGAGCCCACGCTCCCGCTCGCCAGCGGCCTCACCTCCGCCCGCCTCTCTGCTTGCCGCAGAGCTGGCGGATCGGGCTTCCGGCCTCCTGGGGGCTAAATCTAACCCTAGCTCCATCCCTCGAGGGGCCCCTCCCAAGGGGCCTGGTGCCGCAACGCCAGGGATTCGGGACGCACAAGCCCCAGCGCCAGACTCACCTTCCCGCCCCGCTGCCACCCGGGCCTCTAGGGGCACCGCCGGTCATCCAGGGCGGGAGAACGGGCAGGGTGCTCCGAGCCCCTGGTGACCTTCAAAGGCCCCCGCACCAAAACGCTTGGGCCCACGCTCCTGCTCTTCAGCGCCCTCACCTCGGCCTGCCCCTCCGCTCGCCACACAGCTGGCAGATCGGGCCTGCCGGCCTCCTGGGGGCTAACCCTAACCCTAGCTCACCCTCGGAGGGGCTCATCCCAAGGTGCCTGGAGCGGCAATGCCGGGCATTGGAGACCCACGAGCCACAGTGCTGGACTCACCGTGCTGCCCCGCCGCCACACAGGCCGCTAGTGGCACCACCGGTCATTCAGGGCGGGAGAACGGGAAGGGCCCTTGGAGCCCCCGGCCTCTTTCGAAGGCCCCCCGCGCCAGAATGCTTGCGCCCACTCTCCCGGTAGCCAGTGCCCTCACCTCGGCCCGCCCCTCCGCTCGCCGCACAGCCGGCGGATAGGGCCCGCCAGCCTCCTGGGGGCTAACCCTATCCCTACGTCGGCCCCCGAGAGGCCCCTCCCAACGGGCCTGGCACCGCAACACCGGGCTTGGGGACCGCTAGCCCCAGCATCCGACTCACCATGCTCCCCCGCCGGCAACTGACCCACTAGGGGCACCGCCGGACATTCAGTGCGGGAGAACGGGCAGGGCTTCTTGAGCCCCGGCGACCTTCGAAGGCCCCCCGCGCCAAAACTCATGGGCCTACGCTACCGCTCGCCAGCGCCCTCACCTCGGCCCTCCCCTCTGCTCACCGCACAGCCGGTGGATTGGGCCTGCGGCCTCCTGGGGGCTAACCATAACCCTAGGTCAGCCTCCGAGGGGCCCCTGCGAAGGGGCCTGGTGCCGCAACACCGGGAATTGGGAACTCCCCAACCCCAGCGACGGACTCACCCTGTCACCCTGCCGCCACCCGGGCCCCAGGGGCGCTGCAGGTCATTCAGGGCGGGAAAACGGGCAGGGTCCTCCGATCCCCCGGCGACCTTCGAAGGCTTCCCGCGCCAAAACGCTTCGGCCTAGCTCCCGCTCGCCCGCGCCCTCCCCTCGGCCCTCCCCTCACTCGCCGCACAGCTGGCACATCGGGCCTGCCGGCCTCCTGGGGGCTAACTGTAACCTTAGGTCGGCCCCCGAGGGGCCACTACCAAGGGTCTGCCCCCGCAACGCCGGGGATTGGGGACCCCCAAGCCCCAGTGCCGGGCTCACCCTGCCGCCCCGCCCCTCCGGGCCGCTATTAGCGCCGCTGGTCATTCAGGGCAGGAGACCGGGTTGGGCCCTCTGAACCCCCGATGACCTTCGAAGGCCCCCCGTGCCAAAACGCTTGGGTCCACATTCTTGCTCTCAAGCGCCCTCACCTGGGTCCACCCCTCCGCTCGCCTCACAGCCGGCGGATCGGGCCTGCTGGCCCCCTGGGGGCTAACAATAACCCTTGGTCGGCCCCCTAGAGCCCTTCCAAAGGGGTCTGGCGCCCCAACGCCGAGGACTGGGGACCCCCAAGCCCCAGCGCCCAAGTCACCCTAACACCCCTCCTCCACCCGGGCCGCTAGGGGAGCCGCCGGTCATTCAGGGCAGAAGAACGTACAGGGCCCTCCAAGCCCCCAGCGACTTTCGAAGGACCCCCGCGCCAAAACGCCTGAGCCCACGCTCCCGCTCGCCAGCGGCCTCACCTCCGCCCGCCTCTCCGCTTGCCGCAGAGCTGGCGGATCGGGCTTCCGGCCTCCTGGGGGCTAAATCTAACCCTAGCTCCATCCCTCGAGGGGCCCCTCCCAAGGGGCCTGGTGCCGCAACGCCAGGGATTCGGGACCCACAAGCCCCAGCGCCAGACTCACCTTCCCGCCCCGCTGCCACCCGGGCCTCTAGGGGCACCGCCGGTCATCCAGGGCGGGAGAACGGGCAGGGTGCTCCGAGCCCCTGGTGACCTTCAAAGGCCCCCGCACCAAAACGCTTGGGCCCACGCTCCTGCTCTTCAGCGCCCTCACCTCGGCCTGCCCCTCCGCTCGCCACACAGCTGGCAGATCGGGCCTGCCGGCCTCCTGGGGGCTAACCCTAACCCTAGCTCACCCTCGGAGGGGCTCATCCCAAGGTGCCTGGAGCGGCAATGCCGGGCATTGGAGACCCACGAGCCACAGTGCTGGACTCACCGTGCTGCCCCGCCGCCACACAGGCCGCTAGTGGCACCACCGGTCATTCAGGGCGGGAGAACGGGAAGGGCCCTTGGAGCCCCCGGCCTCTTTCGAAGGCCCCCCGCGCCAGAATGCTTGCGCCCACTCTCCCGGTAGCCAGTGCCCTCACCTCGGCCCGCCCCTCCGCTCGCCGCACAGCCGGCGGATAGGGCCCGCCAGCCTCCTGGGGGCTAACCCTATCCCTACGTCGGCCCCCGAGAGGCCCCTCCCAACGGGCCTGGCACCGCAACACCGGGCTTGGGGACCGCTAGCCCCAGCATCCGACTCACCATGCTCCCCCGCCGGCAACTGAGCCACTAGGGGCACCGCCGGACATTCAGTGCGGGAGAACGGGCAGGGCTTCTTGAGCCCCGGCGACCTTCGAAGGCCCCCCGCGCCAAAACTCATGGGCCTACGCTACCGCTCGCCAGCGCCCTCACCTCGGCCCTCCCCTCTGCTCACCGCACAGCCGGTGGATTGGGCCTGCGGCCTCCTGGGGGCTAACCATAACCCTAGGTCAGCCTCCGAGGGGCCCCTGCGAAGGGGCCTGGTGCCGCAACACCGGGAATTGGGAACTCCCCAACCCCAGCGACGGACTCACCCTGTCACCCTGCCGCCACCCGGGCCCCAGGGGCGCTGCAGGTCATTCAGGGCGGGAAAACGGGCAGGGTCCTCCGATCCCCCGGCGACCTTCGAAGGCTTCCCGCGCCAAAACGCTTCGGCCTAGCTCCCGCTCGCCCGCGCCCTCCCCTCGGCCCTCCCCTCACTCGCCGCACAGCTGGCACGTCGGGCCTGCCGGCCTCCTGGGGGCTAACTGTAACCTTAGGTCGGCCCCCGAGGGGCCACTACCAAGGGTCTGCCCCCGCAACGCCGGGGATTGGGGACCCCCAAGCCCCAGTGCCGGGCTCACCCTGCCGCCCCGCCCCTCCGGGCCGCTAGTAGCGCCGCTGGTCATTCAGGGCAGGAGACCGGGTTGGGCCCTCTGAACCCCCGATGACCTTCGAAGGCCCCCCGTGCCAAAACGCTTGGGTCCACATTCTTGCTCTCAAGCGCCCTCACCTGGGTCCACCCCTCCGCTCGCCTCACAGCCGGCGGATCGGGCCTGCTGGCCCCCTGGGGGCTAACAATAACCCTTGGTCGGCCCCCTAGAGCCCTTCCAAAGGGGTCTGGCGCCCCAACGCCGAGGACTGGGGACCCCCAAGCCCCAGCGCCCAAGTCACCCTAACACCCCTCCTCCACCCGGGCCGCTAGGGGAGCCGCCGGTCATTCAGGGCAGAAGAACGTACAGGGCCCTCCAAGCCCCCAGCGACTTTCGAAGGACCCCCGCGCCAAAACGCCTGAGCCCACGCTCCCGCTCGCCAGCGGCCTCACCTCCGCCCGCCTCTCCGCTTGCCGCAGAGCTGGCGGATCGGGCTTCCGGCCTCCTGGGGGCTAAATCTAACCCTAGCTCCATCCCTCGAGGGGCCCCTCCCAAGGGGCCTGGTGCCGCAACGCCAGGGATTCGGGACCCACAAGCCCCAGCGCCAGACTCACCTTCCCGCCCCGCTGCCACCCGGGCCTCTAGGGGCACCGCCGGTCATCCAGGGCGGGAGAACGGGCAGGGTGCTCCGAGCCCCTGGTGACCTTCAAAGGCCCCCGCACCAAAACGCTTGGGCCCACGCTCCTGCTCTTCAGCGCCCTCACCTCGGCCTGCCCCTCCGCTCGCCACACAGCTGGCAGATCGGGCCTGCCGGCCTCCTGGGGGCTAACCCTAACCCTAGCTCCACCTCGGAGGGGCTCATCCCAAGGTGCCTGGAGCGGCAATGCCGGGCATTGGAGACCCACGAGCCACAGTGCTGGACTCACCGTGCTGCCCCGCCGCCACACAGGCCGCTAGTGGCACCACCGGTCATTCAGGGCGGGAGAACGGGAAGGGCCCTTGGAGCCCCCGGCCTCTTTCGAAGGCCCCCCGCGCCAGAATGCTTGCGCCCACTCTCCCGGTAGCCAGTGCCCTCACCTCGGCCCGCCCCTCCGCTCGCCGCACAGCCGGCGGATAGGGCCCGCCAGCCTCCTGGGGGCTAACCCTATCCCTACGTCGGCCCCCGAGAGGCCCCTCCCAACGGGCCTGGCACCGCAACACCGGGCTTGGGGACCGCTAGCCCCAGCATCCGACTCACCATGCTCCCCCGCCGGCAACTGACCCACTAGGGGCACCGCCGGACATTCAGTGCGGGAGAACGGGCAGGGCTTCTTGAGCCCCGGCGACCTTCGAAGGCCCCCCGCGCCAAAACTCATGGGCCTACGCTACCGCTCGCCAGCGCCCTCACCTCGGCCCTCCCCTCTGCTCACCGCACAGCCGGTGGATTGGGCCTGCGGCCTCCTGGGGGCTAACCATAACCCTAGGTCAGCCTCCGAGGGGCCCCTGCGAAGGGGCCTGGTGCCGCAACACCGGGAATTGGGAACTCCCCAACCCCAGCGACGGACTCACCCTGTCACCCTGCCGCCACCCGGGCCCCAGGGGCGCTGCAGGTCATTCAGGGCGGGAAAACGGGCAGGGTCCTCCGATCCCCCGGCGACCTTCGAAGGCTTCCCGCGCCAAAACGCTTCGGCCTAGCTCCCGCTCGCCCGCGCCCTCCCCTCGGCCCTCCCCTCACTCGCCGCACAGCTGGCACGTCGGGCCTGCCGGCCTCCTGGGGGCTAACTGTAACCTTAGGTCGGCCCCCGAGGGGCCACTACCAAGGGTCTGCCCCCGCAACGCCGGGGATTGGGGACCCCCAAGCCCCAGTGCCGGGCTCACCCTGCCGCCCCGCCCCTCCGGGCCGCTAGTAGCGCCGCTGGTCATTCAGGGCAGGAGACCGGGTTGGGCCCTCTGAACCCCCGATGACCTTCGAAGGCCCCCCGTGCCAAAACGCTTGGGTCCACATTCTTGCTCTCAAGCGCCCTCACCTGGGTCCACCCCTCCGCTCGCCTCACAGCCGGCGGATCGGGCCTGCTGGCCCCCTGGGGGCTAACAATAACCCTTGGTCGGCCCCCTAGAGCCCTTCCAAAGGGGTCTGGCGCCCCAACGCCGAGGACTGGGGACCCCCAAGCCCCAGCGCCCAAGTCACCCTAACACCCCTCCTCCACCCGGGCCGCTAGGGGAGCCGCCGGTCATTCAGGGCAGAAGAACGTACAGGGCCCTCCAAGCCCCCAGCGACTTTCGAAGGACCCCCGCGCCAAAACGCCTGAGCCCACGCTCCCGCTCGCCAGCGGCCTCACCTCCGCCCGCCTCTCCGCTTGCCGCAGAGCTGGCGGATCGGGCTTCCGGCCTCCTGGGGGCTAAATCTAACCCTAGCTCCATCCCTCGAGGGGCCCCTCCCAAGGGGCCTGGTGCCGCAACGCCAGGGATTCGGGACCCACAAGCCCCAGCGCCAGACTCACCTTCCCGCCCCGCTGCCACCCGGGCCTCTAGGGGCACCGCCGGTCATCCAGGGCGGGAGAACGGGCAGGGTGCTCCGAGCCCCTGGTGACCTTCAAAGGCCCCCGCACCAAAACGCTTGGGCCCACGCTCCTGCTCTTCAGCGCCCTCACCTCGGCCTGCCCCTCCGCTCGCCACACAGCTGGCAGATCGGGCCTGCCGGCCTCCTGGGGGCTAACCCTAACCCTAGCTCCACCTCGGAGGGGCTCATCCCAAGGTGCCTGGAGCGGCAATGCCGGGCATTGGAGACCCACGAGCCACAGTGCTGGACTCACCGTGCTGCCCCGCCGCCACACAGGCCGCTAGTGGCACCACCGGTCATTCAGGGCGGGAGAACGGGAAGGGCCCTTGGAGCCCCCGGCCTCTTTCGAAGGCCCCCCGCGCCAGAATGCTTGCGCCCACTCTCCCGGTAGCCAGTGCCCTCACCTCGGCCCGCCCCTCCGCTCGCCGCACAGCCGGCGGATAGGGCCCGCCAGCCTCCTGGGGGCTAACCCTATCCCTACGTCGGCCCCCGAGAGGCCCCTCCCAACGGGCCTGGCACCGCAACACCGGGCTTGGGGACCGCTAGCCCCAGCATCCGACTCACCATGCTCCCCCGCCGGCAACTGACCCACTAGGGGCACCGCCGGACATTCAGTGCGGGAGAACGGGCAGGGCTTCTTGAGCCCCGGCGACCTTCGAAGGCCCCCCGCGCCAAAACTCATGGGCCTACGCTACCGCTCGCCAGCGCCCTCACCTCGGCCCTCCCCTCTGCTCACCGCACAGCCGGTGGATTGGGCCTGCGGCCTCCTGGGGGCTAACCATAACCCTAGGTCAGCCTCCGAGGGGCCCCTGCGAAGGGGCCTGGTGCCGCAACACCGGGAATTGGGAACTCCCCAACCCCAGCGACGGACTCACCCTGTCACCCTGCCGCCACCCGGGCCCCAGGGGCGCTGCAGGTCATTCAGGGCGGGAAAACGGGCAGGGTCCTCCGATCCCCCGGCGACCTTCGAAGGCTTCCCGCGCCAAAACGCTTCGGCCTAGCTCCCGCTCGCCCGCGCCCTCCCCTCGGCCCTCCCCTCACTCGCCGCACAGCTGGCACGTCGGGCCTGCCGGCCTCCTGGGGGCTAACTGTAACCTTAGGTCGGCCCCCGAGGGGCCACTACCAAGGGTCTGCCCCCGCAACGCCGGGGATTGGGGACCCCCAAGCCCCAGTGCCGGGCTCACCCTGCCGCCCCGCCCCTCCGGGCCGCTAGTAGCGCCGCTGGTCATTCAGGGCAGGAGACCGGGTTGGGCCCTCTGAACCCCCGATGACCTTCGAAGGCCCCCCGTGCCAAAACGCTTGGGTCCACATTCTTGCTCTCAAGCGCCCTCACCTGGGTCCACCCCTCCGCTCGCCTCACAGCCGGCGGATCGGGCCTGCTGGCCCCCTGGGGGCTAACAATAACCCTTGGTCGGCCCCCTAGAGCCCTTCCAAAGGGGTCTGGCGCCCCAACGCCGAGGACTGGGGACCCCCAAGCCCCAGCGCCCAAGTCACCCTAACACCCCTCCTCCACCCGGGCCGCTAGGGGAGCCGCCGGTCATTCAGGGCAGAAGAACGTACAGGGCCCTCCAAGCCCCCAGCGACTTTCGAAGGACCCCCGCGCCAAAACGCCTGAGCCCACGCTCCCGCTCGCCAGCGGCCTCACCTCCGCCCGCCTCTCCGCTTGCCGCAGAGCTGGCGGATCGGGCTTCCGGCCTCCTGGGGGCTAAATCTAACCCTAGCTCCATCCCTCGAGGGGCCCCTCCCAAGGGGCCTGGTGCCGCAACGCCAGGGATTCGGGACCCACAAGCCCCAGCGCCAGACTCACCTTCCCGCCCCGCTGCCACCCGGGCCTCTAGGGGCACCGCCGGTCATCCAGGGCGGGAGAACGGGCAGGGTGCTCCGAGCCCCTGGTGACCTTCAAAGGCCCCCGCACCAAAACGCTTGGGCCCACGCTCCTGCTCTTCAGCGCCCTCACCTCGGCCTGCCCCTCCGCTCGCCACACAGCTGGCAGATCGGGCCTGCCGGCCTCCTGGGGGCTAACCCTAACCCTAGCTCACCCTCGGAGGGGCTCATCCCAAGGTGCCTGGAGCGGCAATGCCGGGCATTGGAGACCCACGAGCCACAGTGCTGGACTCACCGTGCTGCCCCGCCGCCACACAGGCCGCTAGTGGCACCACCGGTCATTCAGGGCGGGAGAACGGGAAGGGCCCTTGGAGCCCCCGGCCTCTTTCGAAGGCCCCCCGCGCCAGAAAGCTTGCGCCTACTCTCCCGGTAGCCAGTGCCCTCACCTCGGCCCGCCCCTCCGCTCGCCGCACAGCCGGCGGATAGGGCCCGCCAGCCTCCTGGGGGCTAACCCTATCCCTACGTCGGCCCCCGAGAGGCCCCTCCCAACGGGCCTGGCACCGCAACACCGGGCTTGGGGACCGCTAGCCCCAGCATCCGACTCACCATGCTCCCCCGCCGGCAACTGACCCACTAGGGGCACCGCCGGACATTCAGTGCGGGAGAACGGGCAGGGCTTCTTGAGCCCCGGCGACCTTCGAAGGCCCCCCGCGCCAAAACTCATGGGCCTACGCTACCGCTCGCCAGCGCCCTCACCTCGGCCCTCCCCTCTGCTCACCGCACAGCCGGTGGATTGGGCCTGCGGCCTCCTGGGGGCTAACCATAACCCTAGGTCAGCCTCCGAGGGGCCCCTGCGAAGGGGCCTGGTGCCGCAACACCGGGAATTGGGAACTCCCCAACCCCAGCGACGGACTCACCCTGTCACCCTGCCGCCACCCGGGCCCCAGGGGCGCTGCAGGTCATTCAGGGCGGGAAAACGGGCAGGGTCCTCCGATCCCCCGGCGACCTTCGAAGGCTTCCCGCGCCAAAACGCTTCGGCCTAGCTCCCGCTCGCCCGCGCCCTCCCCTCGGCCCTCCCCTCACTCGCCGCACAGCTGGCACGTCGGGCCTGCCGGCCTCCTGGGGGCTAACTGTAACCTTAGGTCGGCCCCCGAGGGGCCACTACCAAGGGTCTGCCCCCGCAACGCCGGGGATTGGGGACCCCCAAGCCCCAGTGCCGGGCTCACCCTGCCGCCCCGCCCCTCCGGGCCGCTAGTAGCGCCGCTGGTCATTCAGGGCAGGAGACCGGGTTGGGCCCTCTGAACCCCCGATGACCTTCGAAGGCCCCCCGTGCCAAAACGCTTGGGTCCACATTCTTGCTCTCAAGCGCCCTCACCTGGGTCCACCCCTCCGCTCGCCTCACAGCCGGCGGATCGGGCCTGCTGGCCCCCTGGGGGCTAACAATAACCCTTGGTCGGCCCCCTAGAGCCCTTCCAAAGGGGTCTGGCGCCCCAACGCCGAGGACTGGGGACCCCCAAGCCCCAGCGCCCAAGTCACCCTAACACCCCTCCTCCACCCGGGCCGCTAGGGGAGCCGCCGGTCATTCAGGGCAGAAGAACGTAC